>NC_061832.1:10046675-10059175 GCF_019202785.1 Penaeus chinensis
CAATTTGTATTGATGGCAGAGATCTAGCTCAACGTCATTTATATGAAACCTTGGCAGAGGGATTGTCTTTGGGATAAGTGCCTTCGTTTTTTCAGATGAGATTATCAAGCCACACTCAGTAGCCCTTGCAGAAACTATATCTAGAATCTCTTGTATTCTCTCCTCGGATGAGGATTTAATACAAATGTTATCGGCATAGCAAATAATGGAGTCATTGCCTGCGAGTGGTATATCGCCCAGTAATCTATGCATTAGGATTTTAAATAGCATGGGACTAAGTACGCCTCCCTGAGGTGTGCCGAGTTCAAATACTTTTGTATTAGTACCTGAGCCGATCGATTCGACAGATACATTTGAATCCATGTTAACAGTTTTCCCTGAATACCAAAGCTAGCTAGTTGCTCAAGGATAATTCCCTGTTTGCAATATCAAAAGCAGATTTAAGATCAAGAAATACGGTTTGCATGCCTGGGTTTGAGTTTGTTAAGTACTCTGCAAAACAGTGCTGACTGCTATGCCCTGGGAAAAATCCATACAGTTTGGGGGATGTCACGATAATTATATCTAATTAACGTAACCGCATATAGATAAATGTAATTCTCCTATATACAGAAGTATAAACACTAGCGAATGAGAGGTGTGACTGCTGAATGAAAGACTAGGTGGTGGTTCTGCTTGTTCACGTATGCAAATATTCCCGCTGCTATTGGTTGTAGCAGGTGTCTTAGGCCTAACATGCCGTAAGGTGAGGAGATCGCTGTTCACCACCGGCTGAAAAGGACGTGATCTCGACTCTTGTGTTTTAACCGCTAATTCCTTGGAAAGAAATCCAATCTAGAATTTATGAACTAATTTAATTGATATTATCCTCTGATAACTTATATAAACAACATCGAAGTGCTAAACAGTTAAACTATGATAAAGAAACGTGCAGTGCGAAAATACGTGAGTGCGGACAGTAAAATGACTATTGTTGAAGTGACTATTTTTGAAGTGACTGTGTTAGTGGTGCTGTGCTATAATCTAGGGTTCGGATTAACCTGTAATGCGGAAGGTGAGTGAGTGGGGTGAATGTGTAGGGCATCATCCATTGAACAATGTATTGTGTGCTAAGTGAATAAATAAATAATAAGTGAAGTTATTCAGTGCATTTTTGTTTCTACTTATTTCTGTCAGTGGCTCGCAGTTTCCCTTCTCAATAAACGAGAATAAAACTATAAAAGAAAGTAATATTATAGACCTTAAAGTAATAAATTAATAAGTAGTATTACAATCACACTAATCACATGGAAAGTAAAATATGTATATAATTCATAATAATTTCATGAAACAAACGTTATTGCTCATGGAATAACTTATTACAGCGAGTAAGTGATGGAAGCTATACATTCCTAACTAAATACTCGGAATATAAATAATTTGAGTAAAGTGTGACAGGGGATAACTTAGCATTTATGCGATACATGAGCCTGTTCAGAATTATTCTCTCAAGTATTTTGCACAGACAGGAGGTCAAGGAAATGGGTCTGTATTTATCAGTATTGGGTTTGGGTATAGGAATGATTAAGCTTTTAGTCTAGGAGCTTGGGAGGATTCCTTGTGATAGGCTGAGTCTATACAGGTGTAAAAGTGGGTTGCCTGGTACCTGAGTAATGTGGTGAAGGATGCTGTAAGTAATGCCGTCCTCGCCAGGGGCGGTTGCCTTACCTTTCAGAGGGCATTGCTCAGTTCCCACTCGGTTATTTCGACAAAGTCGGAGGGATCAATAGCCGCACATGCTATTGCTATATTAAAATTTCTATCTCTTTTCGACTTGTTGAGCTGATTTTTTATCCCTTGTGGAAGTGAGTGTACCTGAGAATTTCCAGCCCACTGCAGGAATTGTTCCCAGTGTTTACTATGAATCTGAGTTTTTAATTCTCTGAATTCCTTGTTGGCTTTCAGAAACTGCAGAAGATTATTTGTCGTCTTATTATCTTTACAGCAATTAGCAAGCTCCTGAACCCGTTTATGTTCCTTGGCCAGAATTGGGTCATTGAACCACCTCGGTGCATGGGAGGTCTGGGGCCTCTTTTACTTTGAGAGTTTTCGTGAACAGACCCATGTGTCATAGCAGTCAGTGACAACTTTGATTAGATCCTGAGAAAATTTCTGAACAGTTGTTACGTCATAGGTGTTATACCAGTCATAGACCCGTGCCTTGAAGTGATGCTCCAGGCCCGGTGGGACGATTATTCGGAGCCTAGGTGATCTAGGGGCTGAGTCGCTGTCTACAGTATAATCTGTTCGTATTGCAAAGTGGTCACTAAGTCTCGCACCAGTGAAGTACAGACATTACCATGACCTAAAGTTTTTGCCAAATACATAGTCTAACCTGCCACCTCCCAAATGAGTCTCTGCTTCTGTGTCATATACTGTCAGTGATCTACTATTGATAAAATGTGTGAATTCTTCCCCATTACTATTACGTTGGTTGTCTCCAAAGTGTGGATGCCTTGCATTGAAGTCGCCCATACATAACGTGCTTTGGTTGTGAAAATTAGGGAGAGAACTAGCCAGAAATTTGGAGTATCTGGCATATACATTATACAATGAAAAATAGCCAGTGGCAGTCTGAATTTTTAAATGATGCAATTGAACATCAGTGTTCTCGGATTTTTAAACTAATTTATGCGACAGTGTTACCTTCACATATGTCAACAATCCAGTCATGTCTGTACTCACATATAAATAATATCCCTGAATTGCAGGTGCTATTTTCATCTTAGCAGCAGCAGCAAAATATTCTTGCACGCAAATAACATCAGTATTATATTTACAGATAAAAACTCTAGGTCATTCAGCCTAGGCTTTATACTTTGCATATTCCATGATATAAATTGGTTGTGCGGTTATCCATAAGTAAGTAGTGCTCTATTAGGCAATCTGTACCTCATGCTGTTATATCCTCTAATATTACAAATTATAGATTCACATAAGAAACATATAGCTTTATGATTGTGGATTTCATTACAGATGGTAGTCTTAAACTTAAAAGTACTTTTAACCATCTCAAACATTTGGTCTTAGCTTTGTTCCACTTCTCAGCACAGTCCCTCCGGTTGCTGTGCCAGATGCACCTAGGGGCTGGTTGCGCCACTGGATGTGGCGGCTGTCAGCGCTGACACGCCCACACTGGTTCTCGTTTGTTTTTTTAGTACTATTGGTAACACTAGTATCACGGCAATGAAAGTCACTTTTATTTTTTTTTCTATGTCCTGTCTCAGCGTCGTTATTTCATTAATTAAGTTATCTGTTTTGTTATTTCAGAGTTTTCATTTCCTTTAAAAGTTCAAGCACATTTATGTCGCCTTGGACAGCTGGCGTGACGTCACTTCTGTCACATGGTTGTGCAGGGGATTCCCCTGCCTGGCCTGCGGTCTGAACTACAGACTGAAGCGCACTCTTCAGCCGCGGGAGGGGAGGGACAGTTATCCACCGAGTCCTCCCCCTCAGTGTTTACTTTGCGGTTTCCCCCCATCGTGGGGGTGACCGCGTGACCGCCGCGGCTGGCCCGCCCGGCTCGCCCGCCTCGTGACAGGTGATATATAGCGCTCGGGACAACGGGACACTCAGCTCTAACGGTTACCATGGCAGTACTTGGCACTCGGTAGAGAAATTATTTCAAATTTCTTTTCAAACATAACTGTTATCACAGCACTGATCTCATGTCACTGACTTGTGGGTTATAAGAGCACCAAGAATTCATGAACCCCTTGTACAACTGCATATATGACACCAGACCTTTGTGTATATGGGGCAAGGGCACCGGAGCACGGGCACCACACGACCTCTCCGTATGAGGTCACGGTGTGTACTGGCAGCTTAGGTCGGCTGATACCTGCGCTGACGAACCCCTAGAGTTTGACTGGATCTATGAGTATTCAGGCAGGTGGCATCCTTTACACAGCAGTCTGGGGCTGCAAGTTCCTGGTCCTTCGCTGGATCTTCGCCGGCAGCGCCCCTCCACTACATCCATGGGGGCTTAGTCGGTGAACCAGATCATACAAGAGCTGAGAAAGTAATATAAAAAGAAAGCTATAAAGAGGGGGGAAGGCTAACTGTTACTAGCTGGGTTCTTAAAATACAGATTTGCTTTAAACGGTAGTTTTGAACTTATTTTCGTTTTTTTTCTTCTTGACTGGCAAAATCGCGGGCAAGAGATACTTTATGTCTCTTTACCCTTGCAGCTACAACAGCAACAAACCCTATTAATGAAAAGGTTTCAGTGTCTTTTGTTCTGAGTGGATGAGTTAGTGAGTGAATGTATGCAAATGTGAGCGATAGTAGAATGAAACTAAAAGTGAGCGCACACAGAGAATGGATCCCAAACAGGAAGATAAGTTTATTTTAACAATAACGCAATAAGTAGAACATTTCAATAATACAAAATTATTTCACCTACGACATTGAATTCGACATTTAATGATTTGCGACAGAATCAATGCGTTATTAAAAGTTTTCTCGCTAGCAAATCTTCCCGGGTCAGAAATCTACTACGATTCTATTTCATTTACATTTTGGATTTGCTACAAAATTCTGGTACACCATGGTAGTCATGTCTAGTTATGCATATTAGACTATGTAAGACTTCTTCGACGGGGGTCCCTATACTCAAACTGCCAAACATAATTAAGTGAACTGAAACGAGAAGGGGAAATCCATAAATAGCACAAAACACATGATCGCTTGGGATTTACCCAAAACATGCTAGCAGCTTCTAGAGAGTGAGAAGGGCGTGATTTATAAGTGTATAATGATTACAAAACAAAATACAAAAATCGCGCAGCAAGCTCCGTTCTAGTGCCAATAGAATATGTCACCATTGAGCAGTGTGATGATGCTGGTCAAACCAAGCAGCAACCAAACATTTGAGTTCAACCACAGAGGAGCATTATCTTGCCGGTCCTTCATCTGCCATATACTGCGACCTTGAGCCAACCAATGTTTAGTGCTTTCGCTTACTGCGTGATTTGCCAGCTCTTTTGCCCACCATTTAACCTAACGGTGTTACCGAGACAACTCGATTTAGTGGCACACAGCTCCGTCAAGTCATCGTCGTTTGCCGCGATCTTGACCAGGCTAATCTGTGGGTCACTGAGCCCTGTTACCGGCCATTGATTGACCCAGACCCTGAATGGTCATTTAGCCAAGGCTATCATCACACCCATTCAGAGCCCAGTAGTCAACCATTCTTTGACCTCTATCTCTACCACTATCTCTACTTTTCCTGGGCCCATGAGTCCCTGCATCTCTGGTATTCGTTTGGGGAGGTGTGTAGCCCCAGTTCCCTTCGGGACCAGGGAGTACTACCAAGTACAAAGCCTCGAGTCTTGAGAGGAACTTGAGAACTTTGCTGGTTCTTCTTCTTGAGAGGGTCAGGCCGTAGGGTAAGGGAAATAGAAGGTCTCCATAAACCTGCAACTAGAGCTAGGTCCCTGAAAAAGGACATTCACACGTCCTCTCAGCCCCTTCAAGAGGGTACGAGGGTGGGTCCGTAATTCCTGACACCCCTGGTTCAGTGGCATAGCTGATATCACCTCCACCTACCTCATGCCCTAATGAGGATCAAAATCAAGATCACCAATGGGTGACCCTCTTCCTAAAAGAAGGAAGCCCTCCTGCAAGCCCTCTTTGATGCTGAGATCAGAACATTAAGGGTAATAACCACCCATTATTTCATTATTATTCACCACTCACTGAAAAGACCAGTTTAAGACCAAAGGATTTGAACCCCTGATACCACCAGAGTTAAAGGTAAAGCTAACGCTAGTCTTAAAGCAGCTTAGCAGATACCGAAATTGGTAATATTTTTATTATGAAAAACAGAAATGAAAATATCTAATGAAAATTCACTGAGCCCCAGACTGCTGCCAATATCCAAGAAAAGGGCTATATCTATTTCTTGTCTACATCAGCCCCAAACAAACAGAACCTGAGGGGTTTATCAACATAGTGCAATGCATGTACTGTTACCGCTATGGGCACTATAAAAACAACTGCCCAAACAAAGAAAAAAGATAAAACTATGCTCAGAGTGCGGGTCCAACATTCACAATTACAGAGACAGTAAGTCGGAAACAAAAAATATGTCTGAATTGCGGTGAAGGACATCGAACCCTGGCCAACTCTTGCCCCAATAGGAAGAAAACTATGCAAAAAATAAGGGAGGAGAAGGCTAAGAAAGAAGAAAAGAAAGAAATCCCCATCAAAAGGGTAGCCGAACAAACTAAAAAACAAACATAATGCATGGCTGAAACCAATAATAAAAGAAAAAGGAGAAAGAGAAAGAAAAGAAAAACACAAATAATCCTACAGCTACTTGATGACCTTTCTGTAGGCATCATGGCGGCCCTGATTCATGCTCATCTGCAAAACATCATGGAGCCAGATTTTGGTTAAAAAAAACTGTACTAAAAAAGAACAACCTACCAGATCTAGACCTTGTAGATGGAGACTCCTGGGGTATCTTTAAAGTTCTCCCACAAAAAGAAAAACAATAAACATCACAACAGAAACCATACTCACTCACAATCCATAGTTTCATCACGCCATATCCACCTTCCACAACCAGATCTCGGCCAACAGGACGAGCCAGAAACTGAACTATTCGCCTCACCACAGAGGAAACCAACACCAACACCAAACCCAAGACCAACTCCCACACCTACACAATGACCTGCATGACCAAGCACACCCAGAACAGACACACACAAGCAGTCACCACAGCACCCAAAACCACAGCAAACACAGTCAGTCAAACCCAAAACAACAAATGTACATCACAAACAAACAGAAAATCTTAGAGACTCTAAGGTCGATGATCAGTCTCTGCGCCATAGGGACGGCTATGGCCTCAACCCAAAAACATATGGCATCCGCCTCTTTGCTGCAGAGCCCTAACGCTACAAACACCTCTACAAACAATTGAAATAAAATACAACACAGTACAATTAAATGGATTTACACAAACACTAAATACTAAAACAGCATTCATGAACAGAAACTCAAATAACACCTGTGCGCAGGAAACATATTCATCCAACCAGACATGATCAAAAAGATCAAACAACAAAACCTTGAACACTTACAGAATGGCTGGTACAACACATCCAAGTAACAGTATGGCTGCAACACACAACGCATTGCACTCATGCCTCACGATCATACAACATACTGGAATGAGCATACAGATGAAGACAAGAACTCTGCAACCAATACAGCTACAATACAATACAATATCAGAACTCATGGCCATTTAAATATATACCCCTCATGGACCCATTATCATTGCCACCTTCTGCACACTCCCATGCAGACCTTACATAACCCAACCTGACCTATTTCAGCTCCTGCGGCACCGAAAACCAACATACATAATGTGAGACTTCAATGTACACCACAGAATTTTTGGATGCAGAGACACAAATGACTTCGGAAGAGGCCTCGATACACTCATCTCCGACAGCAGACTCATCCAACTCGGCTCAGACGCACCTACATTCATACATGCTAACAACTCCACCACACCAGACATAGTTCTCGCCAACACACAAGCAAACTTAAACTACCACATAACCACAGACGATGTCACATCCAGCGATAACCCACACACACCATAGACCATCACTTTAACCATTAGTACACAGAAATACAGACACTTAAGTAACACAATCACTACAGCAACTGCAACACTGCAACAGGAGCCAGCAACATTAACAAACTCATCATGTAACATCTTCCCTACCAAATTTAAACATGCCTCCCTTGTTCTGATTCCAAAATAAGGGAAATTACCTCACGAGGTGACGAGCTCCCGGCCCATTTCACTGCTGGAAGTTCCCGGGAAATTGCTTAAGAGGATTATCACACACAGACTTAAAACACACCTTGAATACAACAACATACACAACACTAGGCAACACGGCTTTCGCCCACACAGAAGAACTGTGAGCGCCATCGCCCTCGCTTATGAGGAGATTGCTCTCAGCCTCGCAAACAAGCACCAAACCAACATCATACTACGAGACGTCACCAAGGCCTTTGATAAGGTCTGGCATGGCGGTCTCAAACGCAAAAAACACGGCTACAAGTGCCTCCACACTTCATATGCCTTCCTGGACAACAGAACAGCCACCATCTGCCTTGGTTCCTTGGTTCCCTACCATCCATCTCAGAAGTGGAATTCCACAGGGCAGCGTTCTCTCACCAATACTTTACACCCTCTACACTGCCAGTCTACCACCCCCAGCGCCCTACAGCAACTACACCATATACAGACGACATGACACAAATCATATCACACCCCTCCAAATTCAAATTCAAAAACAACATGAAAAACAGCCATACCGAATAAACAAGCAAGCACAGCTCTCAAAAAAAAAAAAAAAAAAAAAAAATCAAACACTTCTCATACTGAACAGCATCCACTAAACTCAAACTCTATAAAACAATTGTAAGTGTTATACTCGAATACACACCCATTCCACTGATTGCAATATCTAAATCACAAAAACTCAAGATGTAATTTATACAGAACAAAGCACTATACTCGATAAACGACACCACTATATAAGACAGAATACGCAACAGAATCACCGCACAATCACTACACCAAACATACAAAATAGAGCCACTGAACATACACACACAAAGTAAGCGAACCTGGGATCACATACCACACATAGACAACACAAACTATGACGACATCATAGACAAACACACACACACACACAAACAAATCACCCGTGGTGGCCCAGGACACTCCCTCGTCAACGGAGATCCCCCAAAACCTCTCTATGTGAACTAAATGCTTGGGTGGGAAAGGCCTCCGGTCCGCACACATACGTGTATGCTAATCGAAGGATGTTTCCCGCCCCTACAGGAAGCTTACACTTGTATATATGTATGTGTTTTCTTTTTCTATTATATGTTTCGTTTTATAAGAATTGACTACCGCATGAAACCACCTGAGCGAGGAAAAAGCCTCCGGACCGTATTCATTATTTCATTATTTTGTTCTTATTTCTGTTTTGCGTTGTATTTTACATACAGTCACACACCCACGATGTAAGCATACTAGGCCATCTTTGTCTCTACTGACAATCTGCCTGGATAGGGAAGGGCCTCTGCCCAGTGAGCACCGTGCTATTGTAGCGTCTCACTAACAAGGGCGCCCAGCTTGTACGTTGTTACAACGAGGTAGATTTCTCAAAGCGTGACCTGTGGTAGCGCGAGCATCACTCATTAACTGGGGCAAGCAGTTATGCTAACTACTTTATTTAACTTTAGTACGTTAGATAATTATTTAACTATGGTGGATAGGATGGATATTCCTAAGGCATAAAATAAGAAATCGACATTTAAAACATACGCTTTATTTAAAAGACGTGATAAAACACGAAGCAATAAAAAAAACCGTCCACGTTACAATAAAAATCATGAATGACAACAAGGTATCCAGCCTAAACTTTTGATTACTTAATCCTAAAAATCCTCACTTGTACTTGGAGGTTGAGGTGGGCCGATTCACAGTGGGGTTTTTGTTTTCACAAACAACCGGTTTCCGACAATCAACAGAGTCCAGAGCGGTGCTTTCTAAACAAAGGTAGGCTGCAGAATCCCCTGTGGGAAACTAGCGCTGGCTATTTACGTGGGTGTGGGGATTGTGGGTACTTAAAATTAGAATTAGGGGATGCGCACTGGACATTTGAAATACGCTATGATATACTGTAGATCGGAATTTTGCACCTAGATCGTGGACAGATAAATGGAAATGAAATAGAATTTACAATAGATAATAAAATAGAATTTAATAAAATATGGGGGTTTCGGCATCTCTTCTGTTTGTATATACAGCACCAGGCATCCTTTAATATATCTCGGTGGCGCCAAACGTTCGGATGCTGCTCGGATGGTTATTTGACGTAGAGGCTGCAATCCAGGTCACTACACTATCACGTGTGTTTGCTGAGCAAAGGATGTTTCCCCCCCTTACACAGATAAGTCGCTCACGGCCTCACCCCATTTTGTGCTCAGGTATTACATAATCATAAGTGTTTACCTTCACCCGCTTAACCATCCCATACGCCACACAATCCTTATATATCTCTTACCCTCACTTTCAGCTACAAACACAACACACTCCCTACCTCACACTCACCAGCCATCTTATTGTCATTCATTCATTCATCCCACCCCTGCATTGCAATATATGTACTATTGTGATTTTAATCATAATTTCGTTCATCAACAAAAACAAAAGAGTGACCCCCTGAATCTCGCTCCCAGCTCCTAGGAGCTGGAAGGGAGGCATGCAAGGGTCTTATCTACAATAGACTATCGTAGCGTACTTTGCCTGCTATAAAAAAAAAAAAAAAAATCTGTCACCATTCTTGTGTTAGATTCTTTCTTCTGTTCCATTATGTTCCTTTTTGTTCTTTAAAACATTCTTTTCGTTCAATAAAGAAAAGAGTGACCTACTGAAATTCGCTCCCAGCTCCAAAGAGCTGGAAGGGAGGCAGGCGAGGGTCCCACATTTAATAGGCTATCATAACGGGACTATGCATGCTATTATAATCCCTAAGACGAAGAAAAAAAAAAGTCCTGTTATTTACTTCATATTATTTACTTTTCTTCCTTATTGTTCTTGCACCCAATCCTTTTCGTTCAAAAACAAAAGAGTGACCCACTGAACCTCGCTCTCAGCTGCTTGAGGGGGGGGCAGGCGAGGGCCTCACCTGCAACAGGATATGATAGGACGAGCTCCTGCTATGATAATACCTGGCAGGTGAAAAAAAGAAAAGAAAAAAGGTGTCTCCTACCAAACCAACCTGGCTCCATTCTCAACAAAATGAAACCGCGCCTTCCAATCAGCGATGACAAGCAAAAGACAACACCAAGCAAGGAGTCTCGAACCCAATCTTTATTACTCAGACTTTTTTCTATTTCAAGGTAGCTAGCTACCTTCAGTTTCCCTCCCCATCCTTACACTAAGGAATCCTCCTCCTCCCTTTAGTCCATCCAACGTGTAATGATGCTATGCTTATCCTTAAGGATTGAACAACCAGATAACGGGAACAGCAAGCTGTCTTTTAGTCTTATGTCTACCCACCCCCGCTACTTATCGGAAAGAAAAGAGGAAAGTGAAGTCAAGTCAAGGCAAGGAGGCGACCGGGCTATTGATAAGAGTAGAATAGGTATGATCTCCGTGATAAAGATAATGAAATCAGTAAGAGAATTAAACGAGCTTGAAGAGTAAGAACGAGTGAATTTCTAACAGTCAACCACGAAACGCGCACATGAAGAGAATGAATTACAAGAAATTTAGTGAAATAATTATGCGAAATCACAAGGAGGACATAGGAGGGGAGGGCATGGAGAGAGTCATAATAATTTAAATAATAGTAATAATGTTGATAGTAATGGTATTGATATAATATAACATAATATATTGATGTTAATAATAGTAATAACATATGACTAGTTACACGTTCACTGCAAATCATTAGTTTGCTACGCTATAAACTGATTTGCAGATATGAGAAATAGCGCAGTCTGATATTGTCTTGAATGTACAATTCATACATAAGAAGTATAAAACATAGAACAATCAAAAGATACTAAACATTCTAAATATTGCAGGGAGAGTATAATGCTTTGCAGAATGCAAATAGAATGGTCAAAGTAACCAGAATTTATTTATATTAAATGACAGTCAAACCTTGAAAATATGAAGTTATGCGTGGCTGTGTTTTTTTCTAGTTGAACCGAGCCAGTGTGTGAAGCAGGAAATGGAAGATAAAACGGACTTGCAGAATGAAGATAAACAGACATGGAGTGTAAAGGAGGAGGAAGATGAGATTAACATTGTTTAATAATGGAACACCCGCGAGATGAGTGTGCTGATGATTACATGCTTTCCTGTAAAAAGAAAAAGAAAGTCTGAGAAAAGTTGTACATACCGTCTTATGAAGATGACGGCTTTGTGTAATTGCTACACATTAATGTGTGTATCAAACTCATGCGTTGTATTTCATTGTTTTTCTACTTTTTTTTTGTCATATACCCCCTTGATCGTTATTGTCGTGGGGAGCTTAGGAAACGGAGGCTGCGGCCCAATTTAGGTATCACCCCTACCTTGAACCTCAGCCCTTGCCTCAACTAATTTCGCATATTTTTTTCTACTCCTCTCCTTTTCCTTTTCTTTTTCATCCCCTTCCTCTGGCCAATTATCTTAATCTTTAACTCATTTTTACCCTTTTCGCCATAAGACTTTACCATAAACTATATTACCTTTGATGAGTAGCATACTTATTTGTTTTAACCATAAACCATCATATAAAACCAAACCTTGGCAGTCCATAGATTTGTTCTAATAGTATAAATGTTGGAAACTGAAAAGGTTTTATACAATCTATAAACAAAAATCAATAATTCATTATATGATGCCGGCGAAATTA
>NC_061832.1:10066675-10084175 GCF_019202785.1 Penaeus chinensis
CATCCCCAGGCCCCGATGAGATTCGATATGAGATGATAAACCATCTTAATCATGATGCCATGATTAAGTTGCTAGAAGTCTATATGGCACTTCACCCACATCATTCCCATATTGAAAGGAGGGGGTAATCCCAGATCAACCAATTGCGTTGACAAGTTGCTTATGCAATTCCAGTAATTTACTAGTTGACGAGCAGTACGGTTTTCGAAAGGGACGCCAAACTCTCGATCAACTAGTAAAACTGGACATATTCAAGAGGCAATTGCCAAAAAAGATATTTGATTTCAGTATTTTTAGATATGAAAAAAGCCTACGACATGACATGGAGATATGGCCTACTCAGAAAACTTTATGCTTTTGGATTACGTTGAAACTTGCCTTATTTTATTCAAAATTCCATTTCTGACAGAACTTTTGCTGTCAAAAGTTTTCTGACAATATCACTTTTTCAGACATTTTTGTCCAGATAAATGGGGTCCAACAAGGAAGTGTCTTGTCACCAAATTATTTTGCCTGCATGATACATGACATCTTACCAGCTCCTCCTCGGAATCTTGAATACTCACTGTACGCTGATGATTGTGCATTATGGCATTCCAGCAATAATGCAGAATTCTCAGCAAATCGCATCCAATTGGCACTGGCTATGATTCATAACTGGGGCCTCAAGTGGGGTTTAAAGTTCTCCACTAGAAAGAGTATTGGGGTAAATTTTTCACATAGGAGGAGACTGAACATCAGGTTAACTCTAGATAACCACCCAATACCCATTCAAAATTCTGCGAATTTCTTTGGTTTACTCTTTAATTGTAGACTCAATTGGAAAGACCACATTGGTCAATTAAAGAATAAATGTCAATGAGCATTAAGTTTATCAAAGTGCATTTCTGGTAATAAATGGGGAGCTGATAGAAAGTCTTTGCTAATAGTGTATAAAGCCCTGATTAGGTCTAAAGTAGAATATGGGTCAATCGTGTATGGTTCGGCATCGAAAACAAGTTTGAAAAGTTTGGATGCTGTGCAGAATGCTTGTTTGCGTCTGTGTGTTGGAGCCCTAAAATGTACTCGGATCAAGCGTCTTGAAAGGAGGCAGGAGTAACTCCCCTCCAACATAGATGCGACTAGTTGGCACTGACCTATGCCGCAAAGGTGGCTCGAGACCCGAACCACCCTAATGGCAATGGGAGCACTAGGCCCTTTGCCACGCGATTCCACGACCTCGTCGAGAAAGTCGGTATAGATCTCTCTACCATCGATACCCTAGTTCATTCAAATATAGCGCCATGGGAAACCCCCAACTTTTCCATTAGCCAAGGCCATGGCGCCGGAGGTGGAGGTACGCCAGAGGTTCAGAGAGATCCTTATTAAACATCTCCCTTTTTTCATATATATACCGACCGGTCAACTGAATGTGAACTAAAGTTTAAACTGCCGAATCATACATCGATTTTTCTTGCTGAACTTTTTGCCATTGATAAAGCCATTGACTTTGAACTATGGACGACCCAAGATAGAATAGTTATTTTTTCAGATTCATTAAGTTCACTTAAAGCTATTAAATCACTAAAAATGAACTGCTGGGTAATATCATTTGCAAGTTACATGGTGCCAATAAATCAATCAAGCTAATATGGGTACCAGGCCACTCTGGTAACCATGGCAATGAACAGGCTGACAAATTAGCCGGGTCAACTGGCGATCTGAATACTAACATAGTTCATACAGATCTCAGGTGTTTTGTGTCTCTTATAAAAGCAAAAATACATCTCCTGTGGCAAAGTGAGTGGACCAACCTCTAACTGACAAATAAAGTCAGACAAAACATGTAAACATCCCACAGGAAGGAAAGAAGGGAGGAGGTGGTGTTGGCCTGCCTTAGGGTCAACACTACAAGATTTACCCACCTCACTACCTACATGGAAAAAAAAAAATACCCTCCACACCAGCATAACAATCAACCACCTTTTAGCATCATACCAAACCTACAATAATCAAACACAACATCTTATAAACTATCTCCGAATAAAAAAATATAGATTTTACTACATCAAATCTTTAATCAAATGAAGAAAAATTATCAGTAAAGTAATCGCTTTTCTAAGGGAGACAAAACTTTATGACCTTATATAGATTGATAGAATAAATAGGATCCATTGGCTTAATAACCTTGGCCACATGCCGCTGGTTGATAGCCAAAAAATCCAACAAAGAAAGCAAGAAAGAAAGGAAGTCGACCACATGTGTATGCAATTTTAATGAGCGATCGTAACGCAGCAGCAACAAAAACAAAGTCTTGTGCCACAAGAGCTTCCCTGGAGCGTCCTCTGGGTGCACTTTGTATTTTATTCTGAATTCTTTTCCCCTTCATGTGACTTTCCTGAGCCTACCGGAGTTCCTCGAGAACTCCCCTATTCGCTTAGGGGGTGGGCATTGAATTACCGTCCTTTGCCTAGGCAAGTTCGGCGGTAAAGAGGTGTCCTCCACATAACTCGATCCCTCTGTGGTACTGGAGAATACAACCAGGCTTCCACTGGGGGGGGGGGGGGGGTAGAGGATGGAAAACTCTCTTAGCTATTGTTGTTAGGTTGATGCCAAAAATTAAGAGTTTTTGATCCCTTCAGGACTACGGTTTCAGGCCAAGGGGTCGGACCTGGACCGATACCCAGGATGGATGCTACCCCGGCTACCCTATCTCCTCCTCAAGGAGGAGGGGTGACTCATGACCACTCTCTGACCAAGTCGTCTATGAACAATGGAGCCCCTACTAATAGCAATCTTAGAAGACCGAGAATGCAATGTTTGCGAATGTAAAATGCGTGAATGAAAATCAATCGCTTTTGAACGTGAACCCCTTTATCATCAAAAAAGGTCCATGATGGTCAAGTGGACGGCGATTTTGATTTTGTTAAAGTACGATATAACTCCTAGATTAAGGATATACTTTAGCTGATGCAAATTCATGATCTCCGAGTTAAAGTAACTATTCCTATTGGCCCAATTACCTGTAAGGGAGTAATCTTTCACAGGGATTTGAGGACGATGGAAGAAAGTGAAATTTTCGAGAGCATGAAGGACCAAGACGTAGTGGACGTTCATTGTATGACCAAGAAGGATAGGAATGTGCAAACGAAAACTGGACTGAATAAAATCCCTGAGTATGTCAATGTCGGATATGAACGTGTCCAAGTAAGACCTTACATCCAAAAGCCAATGCATTGTAATATATGCCAGAAATTCGGACACACCTCATTAAGATGTATTGATAAAGACTTAAATAAATTTGCCGAAAGTGTGCTGAAGCCCATGACACCATCACATGTATTAGTCAGATTTCCAAATGTGCTAACTGTGCAGGTCCCCATCAGCCAGGATCTGCTGAGTGCAGTATCCTGAAAAAAGGAGACTGAGACATTAGCATATATGAGAAAACATAAAGGTAATTATACTGAAGCTAAGAGGAAAGTGGAAAGTTTGACACACAAACCCGATACTTCCTATGCTGCAGCAGTAACTAACATCACCCCTAGTGCAAGTCATGTCAGTCAACAGCTTGCAGCTAAGGATAAAGAAATTGCTGAACTCAAAGAAATCGTTAAAGAATTAAACATTAAAATATATAAATTGACTAAATTGGTCGGTGAAATGGCTGCATCAACCCAGCATAAACATCCTCAGGAGGCTGATACCGAATCACAGTCCGGAGCGCACCTCCCCATCCGGGCGACTCCTGTGAGAACTCGAGAGAGAAGCAGGTCACAATCTGTCAGTCGTCTAAAGTAGATTATGGGGCAATCGTGTATGGCTTGGCATCAAACTCAAATATATAAGGTCTGGATGCTGTGCAGAATGCTTGATTGCATGTGTGTCTTGGAGCCCTGAAATGTACTCGGTTCCAGCGTCTTGAGGTGGAGTCGGGAGTACCTCCCCTCCGACTCAGACGCGGCCATTAGCACTGACCTATGCACGAGACCCGAGACATCTTAATGGCAATGGAGGCATCAGGCCACGCGACTCCACGACCTTGTCGAGAAAGTCGGTGTATATCGATACCCTGGTTCATTCAAATATAGCGCCATGGGAAACCCCCAACTTTTATATTAGCCAAGGCCATGGCGCCGGAGGTGGAGGTACGCCAGAGGTTCAAAGAGTTCCTTATTAAGCATCTCCCTTTTTTCATATATATACCGACGCCTCCAAGACAGATGAGTGTGTGGGTGCGGGTGTATGGTCGACTGAATGTGAAATGAAGTTCAGACTGCCGAATCATAGATCGACCTTTGTTGCTGAACATTTTGCCATTGATAAAGCTATTGATTTTGCTCTATGGACGACCCACAATAGAAGTTATTTTTTCAGATTCATTAGGTTCACTTAAAGCTATTAAATCATTAGAAACCACTAAAATGAACTGCTGGGTAATATCATTCGTAAGCTACATGGTGCCAACAAATCAATCAAGCTAATGTGGGTACCAGGCCACTCTGGTATCCATGGCAATGAACGGGCTGACAAATTAGTCGGGTCAACTGGCGATCTAGACATTAACATAGTTCTTACAGATCTCAGGTGTATTGTGTCTCTTATAAAATTAAAAATACATCTCCTGTGGCAAAGTGAGTGGACCAACCTGCAACTGACAAATAAAGATACATTAGATATAGAACCGTGGGGCACATCCCATAGGAAGGAAAGAAGGGAGGAGGTGGTGTTGTCCCGCCTGAGGGTCAATGCTACAAGACTGACGCACCTCACTCCCTACATAGAAAATAACTATCCTCCACAATGCCAGACATGCAACTCCAACCTAGCAATAGACCACATCTTCACAGCTTGTCAGAATTATAATAACCAATGACAATGTATGATAAATTATTTCAGATTAAAAATTAAAGATTTTACATTAAATCTTTTATCAGATGATGAAAAAATAATAAGTAATTGCTTTTCTAAGGGAAACAAAGCTTTATGACCTTCAAGACGGTCTTTGGTGGTCAAGTGGGTGGCGATTATGATTTTGTTCGTAAATTGTCCCCTTGTAAAAGTGCAATTCAATTTCCAGGTAAAAGACTTTATTAAACTGACCCAGATTCACGATTTGAAAGTAAAAGTAACTATCCCTGTTGGCCCGAATACCTGTAAAGAGGCAATCTTTAACAGGGATTTGAGAACAATGGAGGATAGTGAAATTCTTGAAATTATGAAGGACCAAAACGTAGTGGACGTAAACTACATGAGCAAGAAAGTCGGGAATGTACGAACAAAAACGGAATGTGCTATCTGACTTTTGATTTAAGTAAAATTCCTGAGTATGTCACACTTGATATGAACACTTGACTTGATATGCGACCTCGTATTCAAGAAGCTATGCACTGTAATAGATACTAAACAATCAAGTGTGCTAACTATGGAGGTCAATCTGGTTCTGCTGAGTGCAGCAGCTTGAAGAAGGAGACTGAAGTGTTAGCATACATATGACATGATGTTAGTTACCGCGAAACCAAGAGGAAAGTTTAAGGTTTGGCCAGCAAACCCATTACTTCCTACTCTTCAGCATCAACTCACAACAAAAGATTTAAAAAAAATTCAGCAAAAACAGTAGCAGCATCATAAACAGGATTTCTCGCCGTGAGATCGGGCTCGAATCAGTAGTCAGAGCAGGGAATTGAACTCCAGTACTCTAACAACTGGACCATCGCGTCACTATGTGTGTGTGTGTGTGTGTGTGTGTGTGTGTGTGTGTGTGTGTGTGTGTGTGTGTGTGTGTGTGTGTGTGTGTGTGTGTGTGTGTGTGCATATATATATATATATACACAAACATATATATATATATATATATATATATATATATATATATATATATGCATACACACACACACACACACACACACACACACACACATATATATATATATATATATATATATATATATATATATGTATATATATATATACGTATATATACACATACATATATTTATATATAAACATATATATATATAGATACATACATATATATATATATGTATATATATATACATACATACATATATTTATATATAAACATATATTTATAAATAAATATATATATATATATATATATATATATATATAAATACACACACACACACACACACACACACACACACACACACACACATATATATATATATATATATATATATGTAAATAGATGTATATATGGATGGATATATATACATATATGTATATATCTAAGTATATATATACACATATATTTATTTATTTATTTATCTATATATACATTTACACACACACACACACACACACACACACACACACACACACACACACACACACACACACATATATATATATATATATATATATATATATATATATATAGTATTATTCGATATTTCGAAGGTCCACAGGCCTATGGCGATCTTCCGGTGACGTCCTTCCCACAGCATCCTAAGGTGACTGTTTCTGCAGTAATGTCATCCTTTGGTGCCGTGTTAGATATCGTCATTTCGACTGCTATGTATAGCCAGGAAACCAGATCATACACGTAAGGGACAAGATAGTAAGAGAAACAGAAAGGCAACAGAGAAGAGGGGGTGTTTAATGCCACTATCTGGTTATCTATATAAATATGCAGATTTTAAGATTAGTTTTTACTTATTTTCATAAAGATAAAGAAGAAATATAGGAGTGGGAGACGTCAGTAGCGATCCTAGCTTGAACTATCAACCGTCTCTGATAGATATGAGATAAGGGAAACGACAACAGCAATTTACTATAACTAATTGTTGTAACACAGAGAAGAAATGTAGGTAAAATAAGAAATTGTACATCATGTACTAGCCACTCGTCACGACTAACAAAACCGCGGGTGAAAGAGATACATCATAGATCTTTACGCCTGAAACAACAACAAACCCTATTAATGAAAAGGCGTCAGTGTCTTTTTTTTCTGCGTGAATGAGTGAATAACAGAAAGAGTGTGAGAATGAGAATGAAAGTGAGAATGACCTCACATAGAGCGGAAATGTATGAGGGGGGGGTTTGGTTTGCGAAGTTCTAGCTTCGCCCGGGCCTTCTAGAGATGGCCCGGCCTGTGTCAGCTTTTTTTACGGCTGTCTCATTGAGTTGTCTGACACTCGGTGCTTACCGTGGCGGCGGGATTGCCAGCAAGCGCTCCTGCCGCCATGGTGTAAGCATTTCGCATAGCCTCTTTACCAGCACGGCGGCTGTTGTGGGCGGTCCATGTCTCAGGAATTGTGTATGGTTACAATTTTCTAGGTAGTGGACTAGTGTGGCGTTCGGCTCGCCGCAGTGCTTGCAGCACCATTCATCGCGTTCGATTGTTGGGATAATCTGCCATGCACAGTGGTAACCTAGGCGCATTCTGTGAAGAATGACTTCGGTACCTCTGTTGCTTACTTCAGAGAGTGCCAGTGGTTCAGAGCCTGTGGCGTCTGAGTACCAGCTGGCCGAGGGGGAGGTTCTCGTTTCCTCTCTGTGGAGCTGCCGTAGGAAGGTACGACCGACCAAGGCACACTTCTCCATAAGTAATTTTCGGCTCGGTTTTATCGTCATGGGATTTGGGGGCATACCCCTGCCAGTGGCAGCTAGTCTGTCAGCAAGCTCGTTCCCTCTGATGCCGATGTGGCTTGGGACCCAATTGATGATAATTCTTCTACCCTGAGCAAGAATTCTCTGTGCCATTGTGAGAATCGTGGTCAGTAGGTAGATGTTGTCTGTGGGTGAGCTGTGCTGAAGACAGTCAATGGCTGCCCTGGAGTCTGTGTGTATGACCACGTGTCCTTCCCTTAGGGACGCGTGGCCTAGGGCTCCCATGATTGCAACTGCCTCTGCCTGTAGCGAGGAGGCGTTGTCTGTTACCCTCATGGATCGCGTGGCATCCCTAGCTGCAAAGCCGGCGCCTGCAGTGTGGCTCAAGGGATCGACCGATCCATCCGTGTAGTATGTTCTACTATCCGGAGGAGTGATGGCTGCAATGACCCTGTGGGCTTCTGCCTTTAGGCTAGGCATGGGGTATAGGCTCTTTTTCGTTGACAGGTTCATTATGTTGAACTCTATCAGGCTCAGTGCCCACGGCGGGGCTTCGGCAAAGTCGGGGTGGGGGGAGTCCATGCCCTTAGCAAGAAGCTGTTCTTTGAGCTGATGGCGTATCAACACCCTGGCTGTATGAGACAGCCAGGAGTTGTTTGCAACTAGCTCGTTGTCTTGTTCGAGGCATCTGACTAATTTTTGTCTTAGGCTTGTGTTCCTGGGAGCCTGGATGACCTTTGACAGAAATTGTGTTGCCGTTAGATCGATTCGTGAGTCCAGGGGGAGAAGGTTTGCCTCCATCAGGAGGTTGAGGACCTTCGTCCACCTCGGGGCACCCAGAATGATCCTGGCAGCTTCATTTTGGACTGTTTCTAATTTGTCTGTGTGCTTTTTCTTTGCAGCAATTAGAGCGACTGAGGCATAGTCCACAATGGGCCGGACAGCATGTACATAGAATGATCTTAGTACTTTGTGTCTGGCCCCTATGCGTCTCCCAGTCATTGCTCTCATGACAGACAGTCTTGCTTTGGTTCGGTCAACCAGGTACTGGACCTCCTTATGGAAGGAGAGGGTCCGGTCTATCCTTACCCCAAGGTATAGGTAGTCCTTGACCCATTCTAATTCCACTCCCTGGATTTTCAGTCTTGTGCCTCGAACTCTCTGTCTTAAAGCCATGGCTTTGGATTTGGCAGCAGAGATCTTTAGTCCCGTCCTACAACACTCCTCTGACACGAGGTCCAGACAACGCTGGGCTTTATTCTGGCTGCGTGGTCCAGTGGAGGTGATAGCGAGATCGTCTGCATACGAGATGATCTGGCACCCCACTGGGAGGTTTATGTTGAGGATACAGGACATTAAAGTGTTGAATAGGGCTGGACTGAGAACCCCACCCTGTGGCGTTCCATTTTCGAGCGGCATGTGCTGCGATAGGTGACCCTGGAATTTGACATTGGCAGTCCTGTTCCTGAAGTAGTCACCTATCCAAGCCAAGAGCTTTCCTCTGATTCCCTTCTGGATCAGGCTTTCCTGAATGGCAAGCGGACTTGCCAGTTCAAAAGCCTTCTCCAGGTCAAGGAATACCACCACAGCTGGGCCCTTGCTGATTGTGCTTAAGAGCGTGGCTAAGCTGTGTGCTGTGCCCATGCCCCTTGTGAACCCGTGAAGGTGTTCGTGCGGGGGTCCCGTTTTCCATTGAAGCCGGTTTAGTACCATCCTCTCAGCCGTCTTGGCCAGGCAGCTGAGCAGAGAGATGGGGCGGTACTTCCCCGGCTCCTTTGGTTTTGGGACGGGAACTATGGTAGCCCTCTTCCAACTCTGGGGTAGAGTGGAAGTTTCCCAGGACTTGTTGATGAGTTGCAAGAGTGCACGCTCACCTGCTAGTCCTAGGTGGGAGATAATGGGGTACGAGATCCCATCAGAGCCCGGGGCTGTGTTGGAACTGGTTTTATAGGCTTTCCTTAGTTCCCTCAGAGAAAAGATAACGTCTGAGTTATCGGGTTCGGCTGCCCTTTCTCTGATCTGAGCGTGTCTGTCTGGCTGTAGACGCTCTTGTCTTGCCCTCAGCTCGGCTGGCAGACTGTTGCTGCTCGTTCTCGCAGAGAACTCGTGCGCCAGTCTGTTAGCCTCTGCTTGGGGGTCGTGATGGGTGCACCTCGGGGCTGAGCGGCTGGTAGCTCGCTTGACCCGTTGCCACAGCTCTGAAAGGGTGGTTTGGTGGTCGAAGGACTCACACCATTCCAGCCACTTTACCTGCCTGACTCTGTTGGCAGTTTCCTTGGCATCCGTGACAGCTTCCCTTAGGAGGGATAGGTTGTCAGGGGTTCTTTGCCTTCGGAATAGTTTTCGGCACATGTTCACCGTGTGGTTGACCTCCCTGATCTCGTCATTGAAGTACCAGGCGTCTTTGTGACTTCTGGACCCAGGCCGAGTTTTGGGTATGGTCTGTGAGGCTGCTTCATTAATGGCGTTTAGCAGGCTGGCTTCGAGCACTTCCACATTTTCGCTTTGTGGGGGATTGTTGCATCTCAGACAGAGGGCCAAGGCGTTTTGAAACGCCTGCCAGTTGGCCTTGTCTGTTTTCCATCTTGGATTTGGTCTTAGGATTTCGGCTGGGCCAGCTTCCATGAGGGTAGTTATAGTGCCGTAATGGTCACTTGTGACGGTCTCATCGACACACCAGCCAATCCTCCCCACCAGAGTCGCAGTGGGCAGGGTGAGGTCTAGGACCCCTCCTCTGACATGCGTTGGCTCTTGGGTGTTGAGGAGAGCGATCTCAGGGAATGTCTCTAGCACGTCGGCTATGTGATAGCCGGCCGCATCCGGTGCCCGGCAGGGAGCCAGGATGGGGTGGTGTGCATTGAAGTCTCCCCCTATGATCACTCGGTCGTGTGCAGCAGAAGCACAGACCTGGCTAATGTCTAAGCTTTTACAGCGTGGCCGGCTGTACACATTGTACAGTTTGAGGGGCCCCCCGGCCAGGTGAACCTCGACGGCAAGGGATTCAACATCATCTCCACAGTGCGATGCATCGGCTATTGCGGAGCAGGGGATTGTTGCTCTCACAAGGGTGATCAAGCCTCTCTTGCCAGGTGTTCGTGGCAGTGTGAAGGCATGGTACCCTGAGAAGCGAACAGTGTCCACTGTTAATGTCTCCTGGAGCATGACAATGTCAATGTTCCTTGATCGCACTACTGCTTGGAGAAAAGCGTTCTTTGCAGAGAAGCTATTGATGTTCCACTGTAGGATGCTTAGATGGTGTGTCATGATGTTACTCAGTGATAGTTACATCAGAGACATCGTCGGAGTCTGACAACTCCATTGCGAGGTCCTCGCTAGTTGAGGGCTCCTCGTCTGTTGTCAGGCTATCCTTGGGTCCACTGGGGGGTGGAGAGCCTTTGGTAGCTCTGACTTTGGTTGGTTCGGCTTTTCTCTCAGGCTTTTTCTTGGCTGGCCTTGCTGGCCTTGCCTGGGCAAGGTCAGCGTGATCTGGCTCTGGCTGCACAGATTCAGCCTGTTTTGGCTCTGCCTGTGAAGGCATGGCCTGGTTTGGAGTGGGGAGGGGAGTCTCGTCCTGGGGTGAGGGTGAGGCTGGTTTTTCTCTAGCCAGCTTTCTTCCCTTCAGGGCTGCGACAGTCTGGGTCATTGCCGTCATGGCGACCGAAACTGCCTTCTCGGCCTCCTCACTCGACCTCCCCAGGGCTGTTGCTACTGCTGTGACAACAGCAGTTAACAGGAGAGTCATATCGTCCTCGTCAAAGAGGAGATGATCATCTGTTGGGGAGGTTTTTGTGGTGCTCTTAGAAACTTTTTTCTTTAGTTTCTTTTTCTGCACCTTTGGCATTGTCGGAAACTCCTTTTTGTTAGAGACATCCGGTGTCGGCTGGGGGGCGGCTTCCTTCCTCTTAGGAGGTCGGGGGGCCTTTTCGCTTTTGTTCCTTCCCCAGACATGGGTGCCCGGTGGGGCAGGAACAAAGTCTGATCGGTTTTGAGCAACCTCTTGTCGCCTGAGGGCCGCCTTTTTCCTGACAGAGCAAGTCAGGCTCCAGGCATGATGCTTCTTGGCACAGTTGGGACATTTGGCTGTTGTGTCCCTCTTTTCCTCTTTGTATGCCTTGAGGCATACCTCTGTGTTGTGTGCCTTGCTACAGACACCACATTTAGGCTTGGCTGTACAGTTAGCCTTGTGGTGACCGTATTTCTGGCACTTGAAACACCGAAGTGGTTCTGGCACATACGTTCGAAGGTTGTAGGTGCCCCAGTTACCCAGATCAAGGGTAGTGGTTGGGGCACCTTTCATGGTCACCAGGACTTGCCTGGTTGGGGTCTTCCCCTTCGACATTCGGGAAGCCTGCACGACCTGTGGGTGTGAAGCGATCAGCTCCACATCGTACGAGACTGAGAAGCCAAGTAGCACCATCTTGGTTCTCTTTTCCTCGGGAATTAGTGGGGAAAGACTCACTTTTCTCCCATCAGTTAGCTCCTTCGTTTCCCGGAGGAAATTTAAGGTAGCTTGATCTTTGGGCATTATGATCATGCCCTGATCTCGGGCGACCCGGATCGACAACCGGATTTTCCGTTGCAACTCCAATGCCCTGACCAATTGGTAGGCATTGTCGAAGCCTTCGGGTTTAGCTGGCACTTTGAACTGGGTGAAGCGTTTAGGGGGTCCCGACTCTTCATCAGAGTCGGTATCCGGCCTCGGACGCTTCGGCCCGCCCTTTCGGCTTTCGGGCTTGTTTGAGGAGGCAGGAGCTGATGCGGCTGGTTCAGCCTGCTCTCCCCTCTCAGTCGGGGAGGCCGTCTGTGAACTCAGGGGCCTCCCTGGCTTAGCTGCTGGCCTGGAGAGGCCAGCTCGCGAGTCAAGATCTTTGACTATTCGGTGGACAGACCCATTGGCTTCGGTCTTGTCCACCTTAGCAGCAGGGGTGACAGTGTCATCCTGTGCTTGGGGCTTTCTTTTGCCACCGGAAGGCGCATATGCCTTCATGGTGACTACCGTGGTCTGGGCCTTGCGCGGTTCGTCAACTGTAAGTTCAGTCTGTGGGGGGTGTTTGATTGTTTTTTCCATGAATTGGTAAGTGCTTCATCCTCTCACGCCCCCACCCACCACGGAGTCCAACAAGGGGAAGCTGAGTGTCAGAACCAGTGTCTAACAGCAACAGGAGTGATGAGAGGATATACGCAGCCAATAGCCATTGTGACGGCACTCACGGACCATTGTGAGTGCCAATGGCGGCATGACTGCTTGACCCTAGCCTCCCGGGGGAGACCAGCCGATTGACCGTGACCGGGCCGGGATCAGGCCGCCTGTCTTGCTGGAATAGAGGACCAAAGAGGCGTGTTGCTAGCCGCAGGGCGTACTCGTTCACGGCATCGCTCAACCTCCAGGACTCCCGTCTCCACAGCGCACAAGGCTGCCACGCACGGCAAACGCGTGGGTAGGTGTAAACCCCTGGGGAGAGACCAGAGGGGATGCCCTTCCACCTACGAGACATCATTGTTTGGAGCCTTTTTGCTCAGCCCTCTGAGGCAGCCACCCAAAGGTTGCTTCACCGCAGTGAGGGAAGAGGAGTCTTGCACTTTTACCAGGCAGTTCCCTTCATCCCTCTGAAGCAACCACCCAAAGGTTGTTTCACCTCAGTGAGGAAGGAAAGGACCTGTGTCTTTTCAAAGTAGTTCCCCCTTCCCTCTAAAACAGCCACCCAAAGGTTGTTTCACCTCAGTGAGGGAAGGGAGGTTTTGCGTTCTTGTCAGGCACTTCCTTTCGTTCCCCTGAAGCAACCACCCAAAGGTTGTTTCACCTCAGTGAGGAAGGAAAGGACCTGTGTCTTATCGAAGTGGTTCACCCTTCCCTCTAAAACAGCCACCCAAAGGCTGTTTCACCTCAGTGAGGGAAGGGAGGTTTTGCGTTCTTGCCAGGCAGTTCCTTACATTCCTCTGAAGCAACCACCCAAAGGTTGTTTCACCTCAGTGAGGAAGGAAAGGACCTGTGTCTTTTCAAAGTGTTTCCCCCTTCCCTCTGAAGCAGCCATCCAAAGGCTGTTTCACCTCAGTGAGGGAAGGGGGGTTTTGTCCTTTTTGTCAGCTGGTTCCTTTCATCCCTCTGAAGCAACCATCCAAAGGTTGTTTCACCTCAGTGAGGGGGGGGGGGCGGTACGCGAAAACCATTCCGGACGTCTAGACGGGAGCGGTCGCCTGTGTGAAGGGCAGGGCCACAAACCGACCGAGAAGCGGGGCGGCACGGGGAATGGTTACCCCGGCGGCCCCCGGCCGGCTGCGTGGCGCGAGCCCGCGACCTTTGCCGTGCCCGGGAAATGTATGACAAACACGAAGATTAGCGTTCATTTTAACAATACTACAATAAATTTATACAAAATTATTTCAACTACCATATTGAATTCAACATTTTATGATATGCGACAGAATGTACACACTAATGAACGGTGATGTGAAGAAAAACAAATAATCGCAAGCTTTCTCGCAAGCAAATCCTCTCGGGGTCAGAAAATCTTAACTGCCGAGACTTCAGACTAAATTAAGTGAACGAGCCGGGAAAATTTATAAATAACCCACTCTATTCTGCGAATCTGTGACGGGCGGTCGTGACAAGCCCTACGAATCACACGATCGCTTAGGATTTACCCAAAACATGCAAGTGACTGCTAGAGGGTGAGGAGGGTGTGGTTAATAATCGAATAACGATTCTAGCTTAAACCTTAATCCTACATTACTTACGGACGTAACTGCGGGTCACACCGACTCAAAAGTTGCCGATCGAATGAATAACGGTTTTACCTGCACCTACTATCGTAACGTCGGAGCGTAGATATATTACGCGATACAAGCACTGTGCACTATGATATGGGGAAGATCCTAACGCTATACTTAAGATTAATACATTTATAAAAAATCGCGTTACACGCTCCGCTCCAGCGCCTATAGATGTAACAATGTAACGATGATACGGTTATCCCCATGGTGTCAACAACAACAACAACCAAATTAATGGGAACAACGAGCGGTCATGATATGATGTTCGTGAGAGAGATGAAATCACGAACGCGTTAAATTCGTTGTAGTTGAAACAATATAAATCTCTAATAACGAGAGAAATTAATTACACATTTAATTAATGAACGATGTTCATGTTTGTTGACCACATATACTATCAATTAGTACATTTTACCAAACAAAACCAACGTGCGTGACTGCACATTAGGGTGTTTCAATAATTGTCGATTTTCTAAAATTTGCTCGAATCCCGGGGGCAAGTTAAGAAATAGGCGCCTATGAATTTTCTGAGTTTGGAAATGTATATTTTATTAAAATCAAAGAATATCTCGCATTCTCTGTTTTCAATAGAAAGTTTTGATAAAATTATGATTTAGACACCGCTTCGAGCGCCAAATAACACCTCGTTTCGGTTGTCGGTATAACTATTTTATTTTTAAAATACCTCAATATTATACTTTTCTTTAATATTTTTGCATCAAAATTATTTCTATTATAAATTAATATTATATAAAGTTCTGTAATTGCCATAAGACTAATTTTTCAATTAGTAGGCTTGACTTTACTTTGTGTTCACTCCCACCGAATCCGGCTTTGGTCGCCGCGAGCATGCTTTGGCTCTCGGACTTCTCACTTCGCTTAAATGATTTGAAGTAACATATTTTATTTAACAAGAGGATATAAAAGGAAAGGATTCTAGTAATGGTTTTATTTGGAACATTATATATTGCATACAATATAATTTTCATTCTACTCCTTTGTTTACATTGCCATATCTCCGACTACGCCGTTCTCTAGTTTCTGTTACAACAACAATTCTGTTTATGTCTTCACATTTTTTCATGTCTCCAATCAGTCTTTCACAGTTTTGATTATGGCCAGGTATTAATGAACTTTTGGGTTTCCACATATCGATTTCATGCATATCATAGGCCAAGTATGCAAACTTATTTTTGAATAGGGCTGGTGTGTATGGCCATTTTTCACGAATTCCTCTTTTCAAGATCTTTGCAACTTCATCGACGTAATCATGATCAACAGCCAAGGGAAGAAGTGTATCATCTGCATTATACAGATGTCTGTTGATGGACGAGAAGTAGCTGCTACGAAAGCCAAGTTCACAGCCAATCCTGGCATACCTCCTTGAAGTTTCAATAGCAGTTCTGAAAAGAGTCATTCCATTACTGTTCACAGCAGAACGCCAGCATATGAAATAAACTTTTGCAAAATCAAAAATACTTCTGATTGTTCTTGGATTTTTTTTTCAGTGCTTTCAGACACTTTATGGTGTTGTTCTTTATTCCAATCTTGGATTTATTGGGCAAATCACCATCACAAACTTCTTCCAGCTTGGTCAATATGGTGTCAATGGTCAGGCAGATGTGTAGGAGGGAACAAAAAAACAAGGAGGGAACTGGCAAAAGACATTTCTGCAATATCTTCAGTGTTGCATATAAATCGGACTTCTGCATTGTTGGTCTGCTTTCATTTCAGTCTGTTAAATTCCCGTCTTTGCGCCTGATAATCAACACTTCCGAGTGATCCATTGCTTCCTTGTACTTTTGCATCATACCAATCTATATCTTCCTTGAGGATTTCTCGGGGTTGTTTCTTTGCCTTGAATGACACAATCACAGTTTTCGAGAATTTTGTCTTCAGTGTTACATTTCTGATGGTGTCGTAGTACTTTCTTTATTTTCTTTATTTTTTCTTTCATATACAAAGGTGATATTGTCTTAATGCCGAATTTGCTATACAGCATAGCAATTTCCGCCTGCAACTTGGATAAAATCTGAGTTTCCGTAATAGTCAAATTATTGCATGGCAAGCTATCTTTTGAGCATTCTTTTGGTGTCTGGTTACCATGTCTTTCTAAGTCACAGTATCGAGCAAGAATGTCACTCTTCGTCAGTGGCCTAGGTGGCAAAACATCAATGGTACCAAACTCTTTCAGTATACGTGTATCGGCACTGCGCAAACCACCACGTCGAAGTGCCATATTGCCACTGACGAGATCGTCACCACAATAGAGGCATTATGAAGGTAGCACAAGTTTATATGGAAATGCATAGTGACTGGGAATCTTTACGGAAGTCCCCAGGAATCATTCGCAATGACCTAAGTTACCCTATGTTTGATTCTGCCGTAATGTCGGATGAACCGAAATGCCCTTCCGTGGGTCATGCGGGTCACAGCTGAGGCCGCCGCACCTCATCCCAGCGCCGGAAATGGTATTATACTTTAATCAAAAATTGCGAATAGTAGATATTTTTTTATTTGTCTAATATTTTGCATGTCGTCATTTAACCCAATGCCGTCGGGGAAAATGAACAAAAAATGGGGAAATGCTGTGCCCATTTTCTATATTTTTTGTGAAATGTCTGCTCATAGATGGCTCTGCTAGTGCTTAGCCACAAAGGAGTAAATTAGTAGACCTTGTGACCATACGTGATTTGAATTGGCGGGAAAAACGTGTTTTTTACTAGTGCTATGGATATCGATGGTGTTATTTTTATTATAAACATTATAATTATTATAATGTTTTTTAATATTAGTAACAGCAAAATAAGATAATGTAAAATATTTCGTAAATCAAAGAAAAGGGTGAACGGGCGAGACGGGCAGTACTCCTAACTGGCTCATTGGTGACTTAGTACAAGTATAGCCATCTATGTGTATAAACAATCAAACAAGTACTAACAGTGGGCAAAGCACGTGTCTACCCGTCGTATCCGTCGGCAAGGGGTTAAGCATTCTAGGCGCCTGTTTAGCAACTTGCTGAATGGTTCTGAAAAAGTCGGATTTATTGAAACACCCTACTGCACATACGGCTTAACACATTTATGGGAGAAGAAGGGAGAGGAAAGAAATAAAAAGGCCCAAAACGTGTACTCACATGTTTTGAAGACATGGTCGATCGTGGAAGCGATGGATC
>NC_061832.1:10091675-10099175 GCF_019202785.1 Penaeus chinensis
GTCACATCTGTCACATCGTCTGTCACATCTGTAAACAATGATAGATAATCAGAATATAAAATATGACGTAAAGAGCACTATCGTGTATAAACATATATCTTTATCAAAAACTGAACAAAGTCTATGAACAAATTGAAAAATAATAATGATATTTACACCTGTTATCCAGCAATGGAGCTCTCTCGACATACTGCTGGGCGTCTGGAGGCGATGTTGGCAATGTCGTTTGTTTGTTCTATTTGATACCGTTCTGTGATGAATCTCATCTGCTAGTAGTCCTTTTCTTCACCGTGCGGCTTATTAGAGGGAGCTGTAGGTCTTCATATGAATTTTAGCTGCCGTGGTGAAGAGGCATCCGGAACGAGGGCGGTCATTCAGGGTGCCCTCCTCCCACCTTATTCACCTGTATACCATCGAACGGGAGATACCCGGCCCTCTGGTTATTTCACTGGGAGAGAAATTACTTTCCGTCATCTCCATGATACGGCCTCTATTTGTAACTTCAGCTTTCTTGTGTCCATCAGATTGGCTGCCTCGGTTTCACCTCGGGTTACACATATGTCATTATGGCGGCATATACCATCGATCAAATTTTCTTTCTTGTTTAGCATATATCGGGATTTGCTGCGAAATTAATATTTAGGAATTTAGGAAGATTCCTTTTCATAAACAGTATCAAATATGCAATTTCGTGTTTTTTTTTTTCTTTCTTTTTTTAGATGGTTCTTCTTTCTTCAACCTACTTAAGTCTTAATGACTTCTTATACACCGGGAAATTAGTATTTCTATTGTCAACGTTCAGATTATGTATCAACGCTTAGGCATGCACTGACAAATACTAGGGAAATATAAATTACATATGTGTTTGATAAAAAAGAGAGCGAGATTAAATCTCTCTTTTATCAGAATGAACAACATTTTTCTTTCAAGAAATTAGAGTTTTTAGATTTTTTTTTTTTCACTCTCTTTGGAACCCTCGGCTAGAAGCTACTCGAGTTGAAATGAGCAAACATGTATTTTATGGCTCAAATGATGCGGGTCCTCAGAGAAACACCAAGACTTAAGGGATATTAATAGCGAAAATTATAGTCAGATTTGACCACAAGATAAAAGTATTCAGAATAATTGAAAAGAATTATACATACTATTTAGTTATTCATTACTAAATATTGACTTCGTAATTCTATAAACATTGCACAGATAGTGTAGCTACGAAAACCATTTAGAAAGCATTTGCATGGAATTTTATTTTATACAGCTGCTATACATAAAATTTAAAGCATGAAGCCTTTTCAAGTTCAGAGAAATATGCTGTTATAATTGATACTTGCTGTGTTGAAAGAAGGGGGAAATGCCTCACCTCCATAGGTATTGCCATTTCGATAAACAAACATTTCCAGGAAAATGCATTTGAAAAATATTCCGCTACAAAGTCTAATACTCCATGTTTTGTTATCACTTATTTGAAGAAACCGAAAGATGAAATGGCATACGTAGTTTCTGAAAATAGATACTAATACACTTGTTGATCATTTATGTTCTAAAAAATCACACTCATTGTTACCAACAACTCAGGGCTTTCGCTTTATTCATAAGAATATTATTTACTTTATATTTACATCGAAGTGGCTGCCAGATGTACAACTATGGGACCCAGCAAGTGTACTGAAATATATTTCCGCAACTGTACGTTCGCAAACAAAGACTTGGCATAAAAACTAGCCGTAGTTATGGTGTCCTCAAATCTTAAATTCCATATCTATCTATATGTATGTATGCATAGTTCTATATATATACACATATGAATATATATGTATATATATAACTATATGTATGTATATATTTATGAATGTATACATATATACATAAATATGTATATATGTGTATATAAATACATAAAATGTACACACACACACACACACACACACACACACACACACACACACACACACACACACACACACACACACACACACACACACACACACACACAGAAATACAGAACGTGTATGTGTGTGTGGATAAGGATAAGTCCGATATGCAAAGCTGAGCTTCGCCCGGGCCATGCCAATGAGGGGAGCCCGCCATGTGTTGACTAATGTCGACTCGCCTATGTGTGTCAGCGGGTGCTGACTCGCTAACGTGTGTAAGCGGGTGCTGACTCGGCTTGGTCCTTACCCGCCGTGGTGCCCAACCACAGCAGTAACCTCAAGGCGACAATTGCAACTTCTCCCACCTGGGCGGTGCGCGAACCGCCGACCCCTCGGATGAAAGGCTGGCACGTTACCACTGTACTAGCCCGGAGGCTGTGTGTGTGGAGTACGTGTATGACAGAGTTGGTAAACGTGTTTGAACCGAGGGGGAGGAGGACGCGCAAGCGAGCGCACCTCACACTCGACTGTACTCAGGCGTAATTAGGAAGCTCTTAGTTCACTACTCGATTTCCCTTCAACTGTCTCTCATTTTTTACTTTTCTATTATTTTCTGTTAACTTCTATACCTCCCACGTACGGGGAACCACGACCACAAAAGGCGTAATCGAAGAATCACTATTATCGTGGCTTCCTCGTAATGCGGTAGAGAACGGTGTATTTACATAAAATCCCTCTGCGATCGTTCACAACAAACGTTTGTATGAAATTCCTCCGGTAAAAGTCAAACTAGCGCCACCGTCTGCGAGGTATTTATTGATCGGGCGCCCACAACGATCGAATTGCTTGTTTCCTCTTTAGACTGGGCATGCATACCTGCACTGATTTGTTGATAAGGGAACCTCGTTTATCATATGCTTTATTTTAGTACCTGGACTTTAGTTTTATGTCTACTTTGACTATTTAAGGGAGCACTGTCTTTCCCTTAAAATGTATTATTTCAAAGTTGAAGATCGTTCATTTATCTCATTTGTTATCGTTATTACTGAGGGTCTTTATCATTGTTTCATTTTTCGTTACTTATCTTTTCTGCCTAGTTCCTTTTGTTTACCTTTACAGGTGCGTAGTCTATTATTTAGGAGTTCAAGACAATCGCCTTTGAAATTTCCGTACACAAGTGATTTAGATATTCACTATTTCCCGGTCACCGATTCTTTTAACTTCACAGCATATTTCCATTTATTTATCTTTACCTTAACAATAATTATAACTGTCTAGAACTCATTGAAACATTAATATGGATTCAAATCTGGAGAACATATATTTAAAATCACAAGCAACACGGTAAAATACTAAATGAGTGAACCATGATAATAATTTTGACCGTCAGCCTGCCCACTGCGACCTGTCTACCATCACACGAACACGACCACTTTTACTCCGACTAACTGAACCCTGTCTTTCGGGCCACCTTGTCCTTAAACAGAAGACCCGACCGTCACCATCTAAGATAAACTCTAAACCCGTCCACAATGTTTCAAATTTAAAAAGAAAAATTGCATATGGAATATTGTAAAAGACAACGCTAAACATAAAAACTAACCGATTTATAATTAATCATACAATAAAGGAATTAATACAAAATAAAATACTAAGAAACAAAAGGTAAATAATTAAAATCAAAACAACGAAACTAAGACCAAGAATTGAATACAAAAATGGCCAAGGGATCGCATCTAGAAATTGAATGTAGACCCCATGTTCTGACTTGTAGCGGTAACTATTACACCGGGCCTTTGACAATTTCGTGTGGCATTTCACCACGACAGGAGGTTGAGAGTAGATCAACGACGAATTAATCGAAGATGGGTAAAATCGGGGGGAGACATATATATTATATATATATATATACATATATGTTATATATATATATAAATATATATATATAAATATTGATATATATATAAATATATATATATATTGATATATATATAAATATATATAAATGTATATATATATATATATATGTATATATATGTATGTGTGTGTGTGTGTGTGTGTTTGTATGTGTATGTGTGTATATTTATTTTGCATATATATATATAATTCTATTTACATATATATCTATGTATATATATGTTTATATAGAAATAAATAAGGGAATATATACATATATGTCCATATATGTTTATGTTTATGTATATACATTTCTGTATGTATGTATATATACATACACACACACACACACACACACACCCACACACACACACACATATATATATATAAATATAATATTCATGTATATATGTATGTGTGTGTATGTATATATATATATATATATATATATATATATATATATATGCTTATATATACATATATATACGAGCACATATATTTTATATTTACATATATACTTATATATCTATATCTATCTATCTATCTATCTATATATATATATTGTGGCTTTCCTTCCAGCGAATGCCCAGGATCGTGTACAGCGACCATACAATGAACTGTTCTAGATGCTTGATGTAGGATTCTCAGTCTTCCATGTGCGTGGGTGTATAAGTATGTATAAATAGCTCCCACGTGGCTAGCTCCAATATAAGTATGTATAAATAGCTCCCACGTGACAAGCTCCAAGTGGTGTGCCTACGATGGGCCAAGCCCCCACGCGGTCCCAGGTGGCGTGCCCCACGCACCCACCAGTACTTAAGGCTCAGGATAACCCAGGTCAGAGAGAGTCCTTTGCAGAGAGTCCTTTCAGAGTCACTTCACAGAGTACCCGCCGACTGCTTGTCGGGGCAGGCCCCAGCCGCGCTCCCCAGCGGGCTGACGACCAAGCACTAAGCCTTTACCAAGAAGACGTGTATCGCGCGTGTAGATCGGTCCGAATCACTGTGCTGTGAGCCGTGCTAACGTTGGCTATCACTCCTGTTTAGCACTGTTTAAGGTGTTCTCATATAGAGCCTTTACATAAGTGGTGGCAGGGTGGTAGTTGTGTCCTTTTTGCACACAACAATGGACTCACAGTCTCCGAAATCTGGTTATATGCTCGGACCAGTCGCTCCCATACACGCAAAAGTCTTCAAAACCTGTTGTGAGTACATATTTGGGCCATTTTTCCTTTCTTTTATCTTCCCCATAAATGTGTTAAGCTGTATGTGCAGTTATGCTCGCGCTGGTTTTGTTAGGTTAAAGTGCTTATTGACAGCAATGGTACGCTCTCCACTGCTGACCTCAGATCACATTACTGTGTGATCAACGGTATGGGTTCAAACAACAGGAATATCGTTCATTTATTACGTATTTGTTTATTTTTTCTCGTGATTAGATATTATATTGTTTCAATTGCAACGAATTTAGCGCGTTCATGATTTTTCTGTTTTCATGAACTGATGTTCATTATTCTTTCGCACTACCCATTTCCCGTCTTGACCTGACCTCCGAGTGAAAGCTATCAGTCACATCTGCTTGGGACAGCTGTGTGACCTGACCCCACTTTCACTCTGAGTGATTGACACGTGAAATGAATGCGAGAACCGCTGGCATTTCCTGTATATTGTTTTCGAGACTTACATTATAGGATAACGCGTAGCATCCGTTGCAAGCTCATTGGTGACACGTTCTATCGGCGCTAGAGCGGAGCTTGTAACGCGAATTACTTACATTTTTATATAGTGCCAGGGATCTTCCCCTTATCATAGTGTCAGAATGCCTGATTACTTGGGGTTGCGTATATGCCTAAAGATCCGCGCTCCGACGCTACTTCGTTCGGCAACTTTTTGAGCCGGTGTGACCCACTGTTACGTCCGTTAAATAATGTAGGACTAGGGCTTAAGCTAGAATCGTGATTCTCTTATTAATCGCAACCCGCTCACTCCTTTGACGTCGCTGCCATGTTTGGGGTAAATCCCATCGATTTGTGATTCATGATAAATACCCGTAGGGCATTGCATGAGCGCCCATCACAGACTCGCAGATAGAGTGGGTTATTAATATTTTCCCAGATCATTTCGCTTCAAAAAGTAAGGCATATTAGGGTACAGAGACCCCCCCCCCCCCGTCAATTGAAGTCTGTATGCGCAGCTTGACATGTTACCTCGGCAGAATTTTTTCCCCGAGAAGATTCGTTCGCGAATTGTTTCACGTCACCATTCATTAGTGCGTCATTCTGTTGCATATCATTAAATGTTAAATTCAATGTAGTATTTGAAATAATTTTGTATTACTTCTATAGCTAGTTTATTGCATTTGTGTAAAATGAACGTTAATTTCCGTGTTTGGCACCCATGTCTGGTCTGTGTGAGGTCACTTTCACTCTCATTAACCATCACTCGCACTCACACACACACACACACACACACACTCTCACGCACTTCCGCGAGTTTGTCAAGTCGTGATGTGTGACTTGTGACATACATTTCTTCTCTGCGTTACGACAATTGGTTCAAGTAATTCCTTGCGGATGCCTTTGTCATTTCCCTTATTTACCCTCCTGTTTATCAGAGACGGTTAGCAGTTCAAGCTAGGTCTATGCGGACCGCTGTTACCGTCTTTCTCTCCTATTTTTGTCCTTAACTTTATGAAAGTAAAACACAAAATGAAAAAAACAAAGAGAAGACGAAAATAACGAAAATTCAACCATAAAAACTGCAAATTATATAAATAATTGGCTAGTGGCACTTAACATCCCCTCTTCTCTGTTGTCTTTCTTTTCTTTTACTATCTTGGCCCTTATGTGTATAATATTGTTCACGATATCTGTCATAGTACCGAAGGAGTCCCTGCTGCAGAAACGGTCACCTTCGGGCGCTGTGGAAAACGTCACAAGAAGATCGCCAGATACCGAGAAAGACTAGGATAATTACGCCCGTCGATCTAGTGAAGGACCAAGAACTCGCCAGAGCAGGTACCAGTCGACCCATAATGCTGTGAACTTGCCTGGACGCGACAGATCCACTCAACCTCCAGGAGCTCGAAGAGGACGCTTCCGGCCGGACGCCCGTGATCCTGACGAGGACAACGAGGACACCGGTACGAGCAAGAAGGACCTGGATGAGATCTGCGGGAACGTGCATTGGGCGAGTAAGCCGCCGAGTTAGGCCTGGTCGAAGACCTCGAGGACGAATCCGAAGTCAAGGAGGACCTGTGCGAGACTTTCGAGGACGTGTAGAGTATCGAGGACGAACGGATTTACCAGGGACCAAGATGAAGACGACGTCAGGGACGAGCAGCCACGAAGATGCATCAGGGACAGCACACGCAAGAACGAAGTGTTTACAAGTCAAGAACCAGCCAGGTTGGGTCACCCTTGAGGCAAATATCAGACGCCTCGAGGACAAGGCGTGAGTAGGTGACCGAGCAGTATAAGTATGTATAAATAGCTCCCATGTGGCTAGCTCCAATATAAGTATGTATAAATAGCTCCCACGTGGCAAGCTCCAAGTGGTGTGCCTATGATGGGCCAAGCCCCCACGCGGTCCCAGGTGGCGTGCCCCACGCACCCACCAGTATTTAAGGCTCAGGATAACCCAGGTCAGAGAGAGTCCGCTTGAGAGAGTCCTGCCGACCGCTGCGGGTCAGGCTGGCTCCAGCCGCGCCCGCCCTCCGGTCAGACCAAGCACTA
>NC_061832.1:10106675-10116675 GCF_019202785.1 Penaeus chinensis
TGGCACTGAACAACATCCCGATGTGTCTCTCTCATTATTATTAAGAATTTAAAACCCATTCAAAGCGTAAGTGTTCTTAACATTTATAATTGTATACTATTAAAATGATGTTTAGTCAAAATTTACTAGAATGTGCATACAATTACTCAGCTCATGTATAATAACATAAATGATATACGTAATTTGTTTGTTTGCAAGATATATTTTGTTCTTTTAAGAAATGACTTATTTAGATGTATAACATTATATTGTTTTATCATTCCTAAACTAGAATATTGTTTCTTTTCTAGGAATGGGTTTATTCTTTTGATAATTTTTTTAGTTTATATTTTTAGTTTATATTTTTAGTCTTTTTATGGTTTTGCTGAAGATTGGATTTATTTGTTCCTGGTGCTGTGCACAAGAATGAAAGAAAATATCTTTTGGGAGCCCAGGAGAAGATAGCTGAGAAGACCAACTAGTGACAAGTTGGAGTAGCTGGACATTTTGGTAAATGTATGTTTATATTATTGTTAAAGTGTAATGATTTATGATTCATAATGTCAACTTAAATTTGTAAGCTTATTAAGTGTTTTGATATTACCCCTTCTCTCAGTTACCTCTAAGGTTGAAATTAGATCATAAATACCCTGTATGATTAATCATCTTTTATGGTGTGGGTTCTAAAGGTAAATTTTGGAGAAACCACACCTTGGAAAGAACAGATAGTGCCCATCTGGATGAAATATTTGAGTGGTTCTCAGAGAGGGCACTACACACCTAGCATAAGGTACGGAGAACTATGTAGCTATTTCATGTCATCTGATGTCTTAGAAGATATACTTATGTTGTATCATAAATTTGGAATGTAGTATCACATGACCGCATATCACACGTAGCAATGCTTTTCCACACCTTAGCTGTACACCGGCGTGGCAGATGATTAAATAAAAGACCGTGTAGTTGTTCCTTGTTCCTTTTTCTTTAACTTATATAGTACTTATCATAATAATGTTATAGCCTAAAATTCAAATGTAATACCATTATATAAGTTATGACCATACATCAAATATACCACAGCTTGCCCACGCCTGTGCAGTTAGCCAGGGTGGTAAATAAAGGACTAAACTAAACTAAACGCTAACTCCCGAGGACTGATGCAAGTAAAATGAATGCAGGATGACATACCTAAGCTTGAATGATAAGTGAGAGGACAACCTATGATTCTTGGCACTGATAATATTGATCAGCCAGCTTCAGGATGTCAAAATTGAACCACTGCATGGAGCCATCAGCAACAACTATGTAGGGTCCCACAAATAACGGATTAAGCTTAGGCCGAAAATTACTATGAGTATGAGTTTTACTAAGAACCCCAATAGTCTTTGCATGAACGAACTTATGCTAGTCTCATTTATTTTATCACAAGACCTGCTACCGAGAAACCAAATTGTCAGTATTGTTCTAGCATAGAGGGGGAGCGGCCTCATCTCCAGGAGTTCATCTGGCAACCGCTTATTTTGCCCCATTAGAAGAAAGTGTGGGCTATCGCCCAGGGAAGAGTGATAAGTAGAGTTGATGGCCGATTGGAAGGTGGAGGTGAAGGGTGTCCCAATCGCTCTTGCTGTCGTCCCCCAGTTGACGCAAAATGGTGAGAATCGATTTATTTAAACACACGGCACTATACTTTCCGACACCACCAGGACCCCGTAATTTACTTCGGTTGAGATCTCCAAAATAATAGTCCTGTATCGTCAAGAAAAAAATATTTAACCAACAACCCTTTAAACTTTGGAACTACCGTGTCATTGGTTAAGGCTTGAATGATCTGGCCGTAAATCTTGTTGGCACGTTGGGCAACATCATCTCGTCTTTATTCAGCAGTTCTAGGGAAGGAACATGTGAAGCATTATTCACAACAGCTGACGAAGGCAAGCTTAATGAAGGAGAGAAATCAGCGTCGTCCCACCTCAAAGGTTACGATTTTTCGCTTGACGCATGCACGTGTTGGCGGCGACATTTGCGCGGCCCTGAATATACACGAAAGTCACATTGAAATCGCTCAGGATATCCTGGTAACGTGCCCTACGACCATACAGATCATTATCATTAAGCAGAACGTCATGGAAGGCGGAATTACTACAGACTCCCGCACCACTAATTGCGCCAAACCATCATTGTCAACCTACATACGATGCTTTGATGAGCGGGGTGATGTGTGAGATGTGGCAGCGAGATGTGTGTGTGTGTGTTATCTATAGCATGCTAAGGAGAAGTAATTCTATGATGAACAGAATGAGATCTAGAAAAAAATCGTAGAAGTCATGGAATGTGAGGGAGGTGGAGAAGGTAGTTGCGGGGAAGAGACAGGGGAGGTAGGGGAGAAGGAGGGGAGGAGAGTGATGTGTCCGTGTGTGTGGTCGTATTTAATGGCTGATAAAATCCGCGAGACGTGTCGCTGTATGTATTAGATGCAAAAACAAGCTTGTTTGGGTAGAAAAGGTCTGGGTGTTTCCAAATGGAACTCAAATCACTTAGCTTATAAACCTGACCATGGATTTCCACCTCATTCTGCTGTGGTCGCAGAACCATCCCCGAGCAATATATAAAATTGTGAACAAGGAGCAAGTGGCCGGGGAAACTATAATAACCATTCACTACGATAAACTAGTGAGAAAAAATTACATTTCTAAAGTCACTGTTACACACATAGTTCCAATTACACCTAGCTTAGATCCTGTCACACCTCTAACACAAATATTGTCTAGCAATACCTCAGGCGAGAGCTGAAAGTCCTCTAACACAAATTCCCTCATGAGACTGACACAACTCCCTGTATGAATGAAAAAGAATGCAACCTTCTATTTAAGCTTAGCAGGTAAGAGAGGTAGCCATGTTCCTATGTACGGTATACCAGCACTAACAACACGAGACCGAGAAGACTATGCAAATGTACTGGAGACCAAGGCACTTCCTCTTCTGGTTTGAAACTTACCTTCTCTTCCACTAAAAGATTTACCACTTGTTTATTAGAAGATCCTTCCCTGTTCATCGCCACCTGATCTGGGAATCATGTGCTCTCATTAAAAGCGTGACCCTGCCTGTTACAGTACAGACAGAACGGCCTAGCAGAGCACCCAGACAGACGATGAATCTCAAGTATCTATGACACTGCCCAGGTTTCGTTGCCTAGTTAGCCACGTGACGTCGTGGTTTATTACGTGCAGTTCCCGAGGGAGAAGGCACTACAAATCACTGCGTCCCAGAGGGAGGCTCCGGATACACACGCAAGGGTGGGAGAGGGGGAAGGGTCCACGCTATGGTAAGTGGTGCAGGTGAAGCATGTAAATTTCCTGCCTTCGTCTGCACCGGCGGTTCATTCCGCCCCGAGCTGTTATATTTATGATTATTTCCCTTGTTTTCCCCTGATTTGAATACACTTGCAACCACCTGCACATTTCCACCCTTATCTGACATTTCATTCACAAGGACTACAGGAAATCAACTTTATCCCAAACTCGTTTGCGCACATCCGGACACGCAACCTGAAGCTCAGCATACTTCCCAGGTTGGGCATGCCCAGGTCCGCCGCCTTGTCCGCGCTCATTGGACAGCGGGCTCCCCTCGTTCCCTGCGCGCTTACACAGCGCTCGTGTACTTAAGCCGCAGAGCCGCATGCGAGATCACACCACCACTCAGGGAACACGGGAGGACTCGCCAAGGAAGGAACTTACCGGAAAAGGCGTTCGACGGGGCGCAGCAGGTGGCGCTAAGCTGAACAAAGCGAAGAAGGTTACCATGATCTCTCGATCGTGGATTTTTTGCCGGGGTGACTTAAAGAGATTGTTTTAAAGAGATACAAAGAACCTGCGCCGCTTCGGTGTCCAACCCTCGTTGCTGCCGCGATGCTCATTGCTTACTTGCAATTAGCTTCGTGCCCTGTAGCCTACTCTTTCCTTTATGGAATTTTCGGCATAAGGATAACTCTCTGTGCACCTTCTGGTGAACTGGACCCCATCTTCAATCTCGTGCTCGGACGTGGGCAGACCTTTACCTCCCGCACAGAGAGTTGCCAATTTTTTTGCTAGGGACTGGTATGGCAGACCATCTGATGACTGCCACTCTAGATATTTCGTTTAGGAATGATAGGCAGGTAGACAGAACCGAACTCACGTCCCGCCACTGTAACAGCCTAGAAAGTTAGCTTATCTCCCTCACTGTGGTGAATCAGCCTTTGGGTGGATGTTTCTGAGGGTTGAAGAAACTTTCTTGAAAGGTGCTGGACTCCTCTTCCATCACTGAGGTGAAACAACCTTTGGGTGGCTGTTTCAGAGGGAAGAGGAATTCACAAAGACACAGGTCCTTTCCTCCCTTACTGAGGTGAAACAATCTTTGGATGGTTGCTTCAGGGGGATGAAAGGAACAAGCTGGCAAAAGGACACTGAGGTGAAACAGCCTTTGGATGGCTTCTTCAGAGGGAAGGGGGAAACACTTTGAAAAGACACAGGTCCTTACCTTCCTCACTGAGGTGAAACAACCTTTGGGTAGTTGCTTCAGAGGGATGAAAGGAACTGCCTGGCAAAAGTGCAAAACCTCCCTTCCCTCACTGAGGTGAAACAGTCTTTGGGTGGCTGTCTCAGAGGGAAGGAGGAATCCTTTTGAAAAGACACAGGTCCTTTCCTTCCTCACTGAGATGAAACAACCTTTGGGTGGTTGCTTCAGAGGAATGTAAGGAACTGCCTGGCAAGAACGCAAAACCTCCCTTCCCTCACTGAGGTGAAACAGCCTTTGGGTGGCTGTTTTAGAGGGAAGAGGGAACTACTTTGAAAAGACACAGGTCCTTTCCTTCCTCACAGAGGTGAAACAACCTTTGGGTGGTTGCTTCAGAGGGATGAAAGGAACTGCCTGGCAAAAGTGCAGAACCTCCTTTGGGTGGCTGTCTCAGAGGGAAGGAGGAATCCCTTTGAAAAAACATAGGTCCTTTCCTTCCTCACTGAGGTGAAACAACCTTTGGGTGGTTGCTTCAGGGGAACGAAAGGAAGTGCCTGACAAGAACGCAAAACCTCCCTTCCCTCACTTAGGTGAAACAGCCTTTGGGTAGCTGTCTCAGAGGGAAGGAGGAATCCCTTTGAAAAGACACAGGTCCTTTCCTTCCTCACTGAGATGAAACAACCTTTGGGTGGTTGCTTCAGAGGAATGTAAGGAACTGCCTGGCAAGAACGCAAAACCTCCCGACCCTCACTGAGGTGAAACAGCCTTTGAGTGGCTGTTTTAGAGGGAAGAGGGAACTACTTTGAAAAGACACAGGTCCTTTCCTTCCTCACTGAGGTGAAACAACCTTTGGGTGGTTGCTTCAGGGAAATGAAAGGAACTGCCTGGCAAGAACGCAAATCCTCCCTTCCCTCACTGAGGTGAAACAGCCTTTGGGTGGCTGTTTCAGAGGGAAGGGGGACCTACTTTGAAAAGACACAGGTCCTTTCCTTCCTCACTGCGGTTAAGTAACCTTTGGGTGGCTGCTTCAGAGGGCTGAGCAAAAGGGCTCCAAACAATGATGTCTCGTAGATGGAAGGGCATCCCTCTGGTCTCTCCCCAAGGGTTTACACCTACCCACTCGTTTGCCGTGAGTCCTGGAGGTTGAGCGATTCCGTGAACGAGTACGCCCTGCGGCTAGCAACACCGCCTCTTTGGTCCTCTATTCCAGCAAGACAGGTGGCCTGATCCCGGCCCGGTCACGTTCAATCGGCTGGTCTCCCCCGGGAGGCTAGGGTCAAGCAGTCATGCCGCCATTGGCACTTACAATGGTCCATGAGCGCCGTCACAATGGCTATCCTGTTGCTGTTAGACACTGGTTTTGACACTCAGCTTCCCCTTGTTGGACTTCGTGGTGGGTGGGGGTGTTAGAGGATGAAGCACTTACCAATTTATGGATAACTCAAACAAACACCCCCCACAGACTGATAAAAATGTTGACGAACCGCGCAAGGCCCAGACCATGGCAGTCACCATGAAGCCATATGTGCCTTCTGGTGGCAAAAGAAAACCCCATGCACAGGATGACACTGTCACCCCTGCTGCTAAGGTGGACAAGACCGAAGCCAATGGGTCTGTCCACCGAATAGTCAAACATCTTGACTCACGAGCTGGCCTCTCCAGGCCAACAGCTAAGCCAGGGAGGTCCCTGAGTTCTCAGACGGCCTCCCTGATTGAGAGGGGAGAGCAGGCTGAACCAGCCGTATCAGCTGCTGCCCCCACAAACAAGCCCGAAAGCCGAAAGGGCGGGCCGAAGCGTCCGAGGCCGGAGACCGACTCTGGTGAAGAGTCGGGACCCCCTAAACGTTTCACCCAGTACAAAGTGCTAGCTAAACCCGAGGGCTTCGACAATGCCTACCAATTGGTCAGGGCATTGGAGTTGCAGCGGAAAATCCGGCTGTCGATCCGGGTCACCCGAGATCAAGGCATGATCATAATGCCTAAAGATCAAGCTACCCTGAATTTCCTCCGGGAAACGAAGGAGCTAGCCGATGGGAGGAAAGTGAGTCTTTCCCCACTGATTCCAGAGGAAAAGAGAACCAAGATGGTGCTACTTGGCTTCTCTGTCTCATACGATGTGGAGCTGATCGCTTCACACCCACAGGTCGTGCAGGCTTCCCGAATGTCGAAGGAGAAGACTCCAACCAGGCAAGTCCTGGTGACCATGAAAGGTGCCCCAACCACTACCCTTGATCTGGGTAACTGGGGCACCTACAACCTTCGAACGTATGTGCCAGAACTACTTCGGTGTTTCAAGTGCCAGAAATATGGTCACCACCAGGCTAACTGTACAGCCAAGCCTAAATGTGGTGTCTGTAGCAAGGCACACAACACAGAGGTATGGCTAAAGGCATACAAAGAGGTAAAGAGGGACACAACAGCCAAATGTCCCAACTATGCCAAGAAGCATCACGCCTGGAGCCTGACTCGCTCTGTCAGGAAAGAGGCGGCCCTCTGGCGACAAGAGGTTGCTCAAAAGCGACATGTCTGGGGAAGGTACAAAAGCGAAAAGGCCTCCCGATCTCCTAAGAGGAAGGAAGCCGCCCCCCAGCCGACACCGGATGTCTCCAACAAAAAGGAGTTTCCGACAATGCCAAAGGTGCATTAAAAGAAACTAAAGAAAAAAGGTTCTAAGAGCACCACAAAAACCTCCCCAACAAATGATTATCTCCTCTCTGATGAGGACGATATGACTTTCCTGTTGACTGCTGTTGTCTCAGCAGTAGCAACAGCCCTGGGGAGGTCGAGTGAGGAGGCCGAGAAGGCAGTTTCGGTCGCCATGACGGCAATGACCCAGACTGTCGCAGGCCTGAAGGGAAGAAAGCTTAATAGAGCAAAGCCAGCCCCACCCTCACCCCAGGACGAGACTCCCCTCCCCACTCCAAACCAGGCCATGCCTTCACAGGCAGAGCCAAAACAGGCTGAATCTGTGCAGCCAGAGCCAGATCACGCTGATCTTGCCCAGGCAAGGCCAGCCAAGAAAAAGCCTGAGAGAAAAGCCAAACCAACCAAAGTCAGAACTACCAAAAGCTCTCCACCTCCCAGTATACCCAAGGATAGCCTGACAACAGACGGGGAGCCCTCAACCAGCGAGGCCCTTGCAATGAAGTTGTCAGACTCCGACGATGTCTCTGATGTAACTATCACTGAGTAACATCATGACACCATCTAAGCATCCTACAGTGGAACATCAATAGCTTCTCTGCAAAGAACGCTTTTCTCCAAGCAGTAGTGTGATCAAGGAACATTGACATTGTCATACTCCAGGAGACATTAACAGTGGACACTGTTCGCTTCTCAGGGTATCATGTCTTCACACTGCCACGAACACCTGGCAAGAGAGGCTTGATCACCCTTGTAAGAGCAACAATCCCCTGCTCCGCAATATCCGATGCATCGCACTGTGGAGACGATGTTGAATCCCTTGCCGTCGAGGTTCACCTGGCCGGTGGGCCCCTCAAACTGTACAACGTGTACAGCCGGCCAGGCTGTAGAAGCTTAGACATCAGACAGGTCTGTGCTTCTGCTGCACACGACCGAGTGATCATAGGGGGAGACTTCAATGCACACCACCCCATCCTGGCTCCCTGCCGGGCACCGGATGCGGCCGGCTATCACATAGCCGACGTGGTAGAGACATTCCCTGAGATTGCTCTCCTCAACACCCAAGAGCCAACGCATGTCAGAGGAGGGGTTCTAGACCTCACCCTGGCCACTGGGACTCTGGTGGGGAGGATTGGCTGGCGTGTCAATGAGACCGTCACAAGTGACCATTAAGGCACTATAATTACCCTCATGGATGCTGGCCCAGCCGAAATCCTAAGACCGAATCCAAGATGGAAAACAGACAAGGCCAACTGGCAGGCGTTTCGTCTGAGATGCAATGATCCCCCACAAAGCAAATATGTGGAATAGCTCGAAGCTAGCCTACTAAACGCCATTAATGAAGCAGCCTCACAGACCATACCCAAAACTCGGCCTGGGTCCAGAAATCACAAAGACGCCTGGTACTTCAATGACGAGATCAGGGAGGTCAACCAGAGGGTGAACATGTGCCGAAAACTATTCCGAAGGCAAAGAACCCCTGACAACTTATGCCTCCTAAGGGAGGCTGTCACGGATACCAAGGAAACTGCCAACAGAGTCAGGCAGGAAAAGTGGCTGGAATGGTGTGAGTCCTTCGACCACAAAACCACCCTTTCAGAGCTGTGGCAACGGGCCAAGCGAGCTACCAACCGCTCAGCCCCGAGGTGCACCCATCACGACCCCCAAGCAGAGGCTAACAGACTGGCACACGAGTTCTCTGCGAGGACGAGCAGCAACAGTCTGCCAGCCGAGCTGAGGGCAAGACAAGAGCGTCTACAGCCAGACAGACAAGCTCAGATCAGAGAAAGGGCAGCCGAACCCGATAACTAAGGAAAGCCTATAAAACCAGTTCCAACACAGCCCCGGGCTCTGATGGGATCTCGTACCCCATTATCTCCCACCTAGGATTAGTAGGTGAACGTGCACTCTTGCAACTCATCAACAAGTCCTGGGAAACTTCCACTCTACCGAGAGGCCGAGTGGATGGTACTAAACCGGCTCCAATGGAAAACGCATAGGGGCCAGACACAAAGTACTAAGATCATTCTATGTACATGCTGTCCGGCCCATTTTGGACTATGCCTCAGTCGCTCTAATTGCCGCAAAGAAAAACCACACAGATAAATTAGAGACAGTCCAAAATGAAGCTGCCAGGATCCTTCTGGGTGCCCCGAGGTGGACGAAGGTCCTCAACCTCCTGATGGAGGCAAACCTTCTCCCCCTGGACTCACGAATCGATCTAATGGCAACACAATTCCTGTCAAAGGTCATCCAGGCTCCCAGGAACACAAGCCTAAGACAAAAATTAGTCAGACGCCTCGAACAAGACAACGAGCATGGACTCCCTCCAACCCGACTTTACCGAAGCCCCGCCGTGGGCACTGATCCTGATAGAGTTCAACATAATGAGCCTGTCAATGAAAAAGAGCCGTAAGAAGGGTGAGATCAGAGGAGGGGGATGGAGTTGGAGAGAGAATCTTTTCGGGTTGTGCAGCGAGAGAAAGAGGGGAGACTGATTCAAAAGTAGATGGTGAAGGAGAAGATGAGCGAGAAGTAAGAGAAGAGCCTTTACGACAATAGACAGAAATACATCTAACAACAGCACAGCAAGATTACTTTGTTTTGAAATATGGTGACTGTATTATCTGATGACAGGAAGAACAAAATACTCACAGTAATTCCCCATATGTGCGCACATCACAACCTTCCCATCTCCGTGCGGACCTAAGCACTTGTACCTATAAGAAATGACTGGCCTGTAGCACACAAATGGGGGACATGGAAAAAGGAATATGACCTTTATGTACTTACGTGGTCCTGTAGGCTACTGATGACGATTTTCGAGCAGAGGCAGGAACGTGAGTTCTACACCCTGAACATCAGCCATAATGGTCTCTAATTTGAA
>NC_061832.1:10142109-10144609 GCF_019202785.1 Penaeus chinensis
CCGCGCCCGTAAAGACTGACTTTGAAATTTAAGCAATGATAATGAGCGTAGGAATGCCACATCACATTTAAATATACTTAATGTGTAATATCACGGTTATGATATAATCAAGATATATTGCTATATTTACCCTACCTTCAAAAGATTATGAAAATAGGGTTTATTACGATATAAATGTGTTCTACTACCAGCATTAACTTTGAGATGTGGCATGAATACCACCCCAGGAGAGGAGGTGTAGTTATGTCGTCTATTCGATCTCGTGCTGCTATTTCTGGTATACTGAATGCAAGATCGGGCCCCCCTCTCTTACCTGCTAAGCTTAATGGGAAGTTCGCATACTTATTCACTGATACAGAAAGTTGCATCAGTCTTGTAAATGAACACATGTTAGAAGACTTTCGACTCTCGTCTGAGGTATAGCCATCTAATATTTGTGTTAGTGGCGTGACAGGATCTAAACTAGGTGTAGCTGGCACTGTATGTGACACAGAGGTTTGGAAATATGTATATATTTTTTTCATCAGTTCGTCGTAGTTAAGGGTTATCATAGTTTCCCCTGACACTTGTTCCTTGGCCATGATTTTCGATATCGTTCTGGTATGGTTTTCTGACCGTAGCAGAATGAAGTGAAAATTTAAGGTAGGGTTTATAAGCTAAGTCAGCCGAGTTCCATCTCGAAACACCTGGACCCGTTTCACCCTAGCATGCTTGATTCTGCACCTAGTACAACCATCAACACGTCTCACGGATTATATCGTCCATGAAACACGACCACGCGTACGGGCACATAACTCTCCTCTCCTTCTTTTCCTCTAACCCAGGTTTACTCAACTATTATGAGCAGAGGTCCAGTTAGACAAGTTCCATTATATACAGAGGTCTAGATAAATAGTTTACATGCAATCATGATTAACAAAACCACCAATCTGAGTACTCCATACTGTTCCCATATGTCCCCTAACTTAAACTACAGTCAGTCGAGAAAATACACTTTCAAAAATCCATCACCAAGACCTTCATTTTATTCAATTATACTTTTCTCTTCCTGGAGCCTGGGGTCCTGCAACAACACTCAGAAGGACCGGATTCAGACCGCGAGCCGCCAGTTGAGTAGCTCTGTTCTTACCCCAACCCCTACCTCCCCTGTCTCTCCGAAGCAACTCCCTCCTCCCACTGTCTCTACACCACAACCTCATCCACCTTCCTCACATTGTGATTTCTACGATTCATTCTAGACCTCATTCTGTGTCGTAGACACACGAAAGCATTATCACGTGAACAATGCGAGGGCAAAGCGGATGCTACATGAACGGGTGAAACAAATAAGCCGGGACGAGACATCAAAAATATAATAACAATGCGAGGATTCGAGCGGACTCCAGACAAAAAAATGTGGTCAACAGGACAAGACCCAGATACAAAAAAATAGAGGCGCACCATGACGTCAAAGTGTTGAAAACATCTTGTGACAAAGTGACGCCACGTGACGAACTAACAATAACTAGTTTGAAGCGATCATTATATGTATTACAACACACCAATCTGGGAACATAAAAAAAAAAAAAAAAAAAAAAAAATTCTGGCTGGTAGTAAATTTTAAAGTGATAAATACAGTGTTGAAAATTTGCTGGGACACAGGAAAGGCCTGACGCAGGTATTTTTCAAATTAGTGAGAAAAAAAAAATTATATTCATGATAACTGTTAAGGGTGTGGCCGGATGGGCTCCCATATCAGGAATAAAAGACGGTTAGTGACAGACAAACGCGGATTAAATTTCGGAGTAGTATCCAGCAGCCATGTCAATTTTGTGGCACATCTTGGTAAGTGTTCGTCTTCTTCGTTTGCTTGGTGTTTCTCTATGATGCTTGAGGGTGAATAAAACACCGATATAAACTAAAGTAAGTTCATTGGAGATCAGCTCTGACAAAATTAATACGGAACTTATTGCTCCTCTGCCCCACACCCCAGGCTACCTCTGCGAGTGTTTACTGCCAGACGTGTGACTACAGAGACAAAATTATATGTTGTACTCTATACATCGTACAAAGAATCTCACTCTTTCACATAAGTGATATGCTACACAGCAATATAAACTAAACATAATCTTCTATATTTCACATGATATAACATATCACACAAAAGGAAGTGAGTATAATATAAACACATAATTATCACTATATACGTACGATAATACTGGCATCATAATCCGTATGCAATGGCATCACAACATGGCACTCACAACTCACATCATTATCATAACTCACTTTATTATCACAACCCACAGTAAGCCCAGTTGAAGTGATTTAGTGCCTTATCTTGAGGGAACATAGTGGACGGGGATGTCCTATGGATAATGTGGATTAAGTAGTATTAGGGATTATTTTTTGAGTTGTGTGTGGCTATATAATGGACCAATAATTATATAATATAATAATTATATATTTGATTGGCAAGTTTGAAGAATGATATATTTGAATAATATAGATTCTAAATTTA
>NC_061832.1:10152109-10154609 GCF_019202785.1 Penaeus chinensis
TTCGATGGTATATGACGTCATCATGGCATATGGGAAATCCGAGGTGAAAGCGAGGCTGTCGTCTGACCCCTCTTTCAAGATGGACGCATAGCAAGCTGAAATTGCTAACATAGGTCGCACCATTGGGATGAGGGAAAGTTATTTCTCTCATAGTAAAATATCCAGAGAGCCAAGTATTTTCCGTTCGATGGGATACAGGTGAATAATGTGGGCGGAGTAGGGCACCTTGAACGACCGCCCTCGTTCCGGATGCCCCTTCACCAATGCAATCTACAGCTCCCGCTAACAAGTTATACGGTGAGGAAAACGACTACATGCAATAGATTCATCACAGAACGTTATCAAAGAGATGTTGTAAAAACGACATTGTCAACATTGCCTCCAGTTCCCCCACCAGTAAATGGAGAGCGCACGGGAAACTCCATTGCTCGATGAGAGGGAACAGGTGTAAATATCTTTAACTTTTTTCAATTTGTTTTCAAAATAATTTAGCTCAAATTTTGATATAGCTGTATGTTTATACATAATAGTTCCCTATACGTCCTATCTGATGTTCTGATTACTTTTCAGAAGTGACAGACGAAATATCTATGAAACGGCGGAAGTGGCCATGTGACCTGTAATATGTGAGGGTGGATTTTCATGCATGGTGTTGGTGAACTTGCCGGAGATTCAATTTAGGTAAATATTTTGAATTGTTAGAAGAAATATCCCCCATCAGTACCCTGAACAATTAAGAACAACCCGGAACTATCATGTGCGTGCAGTATAACTGCCCAATACACACGCTAAGGGCCGTACGGTGGTTCGGTGACCAAAACCACATGGAAGTCCTTCTGCGGCCAAGCAAGGCATGTGACTCAAAGTACACACACATACTCATCCATGTATTCACTCTAGCCTTGCTACTGTTTTGCCTTCAGTTAATGTTCTAAAATGATTTCCTGTTGATTGAATCCATGTTTGGTTCTGACGAAAATTATTTTCATTAATTCAAAAATATATCAAAATAATATATGAAAACTTTGATTTTGTGACAAAATACAAGTATGCATTTTTATGTACACTTGCGCATAAATTGTACACGAATGTGCATTGACAAACGGAAGGAAATAAAGATTAAATAAATGACATATAAAAGTAGAGCGCGAGATGACCTGCCCATTTCATCAGAATGAAGAAGATTTGTTCTCAAGATATCAGATATCACACAGTACATGTATTGGGAGCAAGTTGTTTGACTTGATATTCACCCTCCTTGCAACCAAACAGCAAGTACTTTCTCGAGTTGAAACAAGCAAACGTGTATATTCTCACTCGGCTGCTCGAATGTGGGTGCGACTATTCAGAGAAAATTATGATCAGATTTTAGCACAAGATCAAAAGTATTTTGATTATCCGAAACAAATTATACATGATGTTATGTTTGTCATCACCAAGTATTGACTTCGTGTTTCCATAGACGCTGCACACACACACACACACACGCACACACACACACACACACACACACACACACACACACACACACACACACACGAACACACACACACACACACACACACACACACACAATGGTAAACTCTATATATTTATTCTAGCCCTACTGCGGTTTTGCGTTCAGATAATGTTCCTTAATGAATATGATGTAACTTGTTTTCTGTTTATTTAATCAGTGCTCAGTGGCAAAAAGAAAAAAAAAAAAAACTTGTCATTTCATTAGTTCGGCTGTAGCGGAACGCCTGTGTACGTCCCCCACAGTCCCCTACATATCCACCCCCCCTTCCTTACGGGGGTGAGGATGCCCATCGCGGTGAGGAAGCAGCGGCAACAGAATACGGGAAGCCCACCACCTAACTCTAAATATGACAACATACATTTTACTTCTGAAGTCAAAGTCAACAAATCCCTGTCTTTTCTGGATATTTGACTTGATCATGATCATAATACCTTTGAAACATCTGTGTACAGAAACCCTTCTTTTACCGGTCTTTGTTTAAATTATTTATCTTTCTTGCCTATGCTGTTTAAAGTTAGTGCAGTCAGAACATTGTTGTTTTAAAATTTGTTCAGATAGGCATTCTATCAACCGATAATTTCAGTTCCTAGAAGACTTTATTTCTGGAAAACGGAAAGAACTACAGAATCTACTTAGCTACCATTTCTCTCAAATCAGTTTCAAAATCATCTTTACCAATTCCAGAACAATTCGTTCGTTTTTTCGACAAAAGACTCCTTTCCAAAACATCTTTGCTCAAACGTAGTCTACTCTTATAGAGTAACGCTAGATATATAGGTTTAACAACAAGGAATCTAAAGATGAGATATTGCGAGCATAAAGGGGTCTCTTATTGGACGTTACCTACACTATCCTCTCCAACGTATTCAATTAATATAATTAAGATAATTCTCTTAAAACAAACCAAGTGATTTCACAATAATGAGTAAGGTAAATTATGTAATTCATTTAAGAATCTCTGAATCATTATTGATTCGCATA
>NC_061832.1:10177109-10189609 GCF_019202785.1 Penaeus chinensis
AAACCTCCGGTAAAAACAGGCCGCCGAACGTTGATGAACCTTTGCACATATAATATATAAGGACAATGAGAACTGAATCCGACTTACTAATATTACTCGAAGAACTCTCGCTAAATGGGATGTTGTAGGATTCTGCGAAGTTAGAAGACTAAGCGAAGAACAGAAGATACTAAATTTTGGACACGTGCTCTATTGGAAAGGTAGACCTTAGGGTTGCAAGCAGGAATTAGCGGTAGGTTTCTTAGTTCACGAACGTTTAGAAAAGAATATCATGGATTTCTATAGTAGAAGCGAAAGAGTGGCTTCTGTAACAATAAAACTAAACAACCCAAACTTGAACAACCTTAACGATTATTAAAGTCTATGCTCCAACCTGCAGCCACAAAGATGAAGAAATAGAGAGAGTAAAACCCCACTTAAAATAATTATGGGAGATTCTAATGCTAAAATAGGTAAAAGAGACAGAAAGAAAAAACGTAGTTGGGAATTACGGACTAAGCACTAGGAAAAGAGGAGACAAATACATACATACATACATATATATATATATATATATATATATATATATATATATATATATATGCATAGATGATGGTGACATACATACATGTATATATGAATATATACATATATATATAAATATATATGTATATATATATATATATATATATATATATATATATATATATATATATGTGTGTGTGTGTGTGTGTGTGTGTGTGTGTGTGTGTGTGTGTGTGTGTGCTTGTGCGTACATATATATAGTGTGTGTACATATGTATGTTTCTGCATGTGTATATATAAGTGTGTGTGTTTGTGTGCATATAATATATCTAGAGAGAGAAGAGTTCAGTATAGAAATCCAGTCTTTACAATCTGATATCAGCTTAACTGATGCAATTTGGATTCTTAATATCTTCTTAATATTCACCGAACTAGGTACTGACCGTTAATTACGAATGATAACGTCGGCGCTTGCTAGGGACGCTTGCCCTGTGTCCATAGCAGTGATAGGACAAGCAACTACCTGTCAGTCAAACAGCTGGCTTTCCTGAATCCCTCCACTCAATACATCACTCTCTCTGCCTAGGATCACGCCCACGCACTCACGCAATCAACAACGTCCACATTTACACTGATTTCTCTCCTGCACTTTTGTGTGTGTCTTACTTCCTTAATTTTCCTGTTTCTCTCCCCACCCCTCTCCTTCAAATGTCTGAACAGAGCATCCGCAGGTGTACAGTATAATGCTTGGCTTCCATTTGTATGATCAGATATCCCCGTTTGCCCCTTCCAGTCACACGCAATCACATTGCTCTACTGCAGGTATATATTACGTCACGCCTCACCGAAGGATGATACGGGAGTACCACTAACATCATCTAATCTCTCATCATATACGGATGGGCTTACTCCCTTCATGTTTAGTGTTGTTGGAACTTCTGCTATACTGCATGCTTGCAAGGTGAGGGCATATTTACAAGTGAAAAAGCCTCTGCACTAGAGAACTCTCTGGGTTTTCTGAACCAGTGGAACACTAAGATAACAATTCCACTGAACAGAACATTTCTGAACTTATTGGCATAAGCAATGATGCACACGATGATTTAAATCATCTACCAGCGAGCGAACTCATCTTGCCATTGTGACAGTTATGGGCAGAGCCCTCACGAAATAAAACTTTTTGATTTTTGTTTTCCAGTAATTCATCCAAGAAGCAAATAAAAGAGACGCCGTAGTATCGCAGCTCTGAGACACTGGACGAAAAGTCTATCTCAGCAACAGCACGTGCAGATATTGACAGAGTGTGGGGGTAGAAGTTAACTTTATTCAGTGACGGATGTCAGGATAATCGCATCATCTTAGACACAGCCATTCACCCCCTTCTGTTTACCAGTCACCTCATCAGACATCTGTTTGCTCTGAAAATACAACCCCTGAGAGACAAATTAGAAAGAAATTACACTGATAGACAACCTCACTATGGTAACAAACAGGCACACCATTCTAAGGACGGGCATCTGTCATAAAACACAATTAGATCACAGAGACCTGATAGCAACAATAGACAAAATTACAAGAGGTCCGACTCTCAGTCGCAAGGGAGTGTCATAATGAACAAACCGTAAGAGAACGGGGCATTCAACAGGATTTTAAGGTGTGACTTTTGTCATCAAAAAGGCCACATGACACAAGAGTCAAAACTCAAAACCAAATGAAGGTAAACGCAGCTGTTCAAAAGTTTACTCATGAGTAAGTGCAAAACATCAACGCCTTGCTGCAGTCTCTATGCAAGTTTATTGCTCCTACACAACATCCACAAGTGGTTTGTTCATTCCTCTGCCACTACTGTACATCCAGCAGTCTGGAACTATGCCGCACAGTCTGTGCATACTGGGTTATACATATGGACATATAAAAGTGATGACAAGGTAGTGAATCATTTTTTTTCTAATAAAAGTATTATATACTTCAAACATATCCCTGCAAACAGATGATTCTTGATGTAAACCATTATCCGGTGGCCAGATTATTTAGCTAACTGGCCTGCAGAATTATGTTTATTTTCCCACACACGTCTGGTTCTTCTCTGAACCTTGTAGTAACAGTTTTTTCCAGATGATATCAGTTGTTCACCACGAAGTTAAGAGGAATCGTCTAACGACATGGTTGTTCAAAAGGCATTCAAGAGGATCATAATATATCTACGGTCATTATATGTGCCAAACCGAAGGTATAAAACAAAACTTGGGAAGCAGTTGACACCAAAAGTAGAACCTGACTGTAGTGTAAGCGCCATCGAACCCAAATTAATAAAAAGGCCCACAGAAGCATGTCACTTGTCCAGCGGTGGGCAATCAATTGCTAGTAAAACTACATTAGGGAGAAATTGATTGGCCGATCTGTTGGCTCCAAGTTTTGGTCTATGCTACTGAAGGAATATACCTTGGCAAACCAATCACTGCCTCTCAAACAACTATAAAACACCAGCTATGGTATGGAAAATGTTATCAACACTGGATACTGCTAGACTCTTCCAAACCTCATGGCAGAAACTGCTCAATATCCGGAAACGCATCAGGGTGGTTACCATTCCCAATTAGAAAAAAAGGGCCTTGTCAAAAAACTACTTGTTTCATTGCCCTCTCTTTTTTACCCCCCCCCCCAAAAAAAAAAAAAAAAAAAAATGCTTGCGACAGTTTGGCATCAGATCAAACAGGTCAACCTTAGGTTTGCTTCTAACGATGACTACCGAGTGGGACAAAACCTTGATAAGGGCACTGGTACTTTTGTAATAGCCCTCAATACTGTTCACCCTTCTCACAGATTACCTTGAATGGTCATTCCTCAAGAAGACATTCAATAAAAAAACAATGTACCACAAGTGAGTGTGTTGGGTCCTCTCCTGTGAAACATTAATTTCAATTATATCTTGCATCTCATACCACAAGCGCGAGTATATGCTGACGATTGTACTGTGATGTTCACTTGAAAAAAAGAAAGAAAAAAAAGCAGTAAGAAGAGATATTTAAACACATCAATCACACCCTTGACACCTGCCAAGATGTAGATGATGCATATGTCGCAGAGACTGCAGCCTTTACAGCAAAACAATCTAAATATACAACACTCAGGAAGAAACTGAAAACAAAAAATACCAACAAAGGACACATCCATAATAGTGAGAAATAAATAACAAAAATAAACTTCAAGTCTCAGGTGAGAACCTCTTGCGTGATCGCCATGTCCTCCATCGTACCTTTTGGACAAAATCCGGGAAAGTGCTAAAACGTCTGATTTAGAGGAGTCAGACGTAGGAGCAACCTGCAACACTACACCTGCTAAAGAAGAAGAAGAAAAAAAAGGTAAATAAAGAGAGGGCGGAGGGGACTGATTCGGGAGTATCGGTAATTAGAGAGGTTTGATTGAGCCAGGTGTAGCGAGCTCTGCTTTAAACCACGGAAGCTTATTGCGACGAGTAATCACAAACAGTGCCTGCAACTTTAATTCACGAATGCCTTTACTGCTCGCGAAGCACGAAGCTTGCGCATGAACCATTGAGTATAATTGTGTGTATAACTGATACTCTTTTTTTCTCCTGCGAACATTTTAATACAAGGCTCAGTCCTGCTCCTGCGGGGGAGGGGGTAATGGGGGTGGGGGGCGTATTGCCAATAAACAATAGGAAAGAAAAATATCCATGACCTACACATTGACATCCAACACTCAGTTAACCGTAACTTTTGTATAATAATTGAACAAACTAAATTATATTAAATAAAAGTACTGTTTGGGAGGCAACTATGGAAGAGAATATGTATTGGTTGTATTCGAAATATGAATTTACTATATGCAAATCTATAGATGTATAAGTGTTTGTATAAATATGAAGTATATGTCCATATAAATACATAGTGTGTTTTCTGCCACAAAATAAAGTAATTTTAGGTGACTTTAATGCTCATCATACGTTATGGGGTTCCCTGCGGGTGGATGGTAAAGGTGAGCAAGTAGTTAAGCTGATTAATGAGTCTGATTTAGTCCTTCTGAACGATGGTAGTCCGACGCGTGTGGACGATAATACTGGTAATTTGAGCTTAATTTGATATATCACTGGTCTCTTCATCAATAGCAGCCAAGTGCCTGTGGCACACCTTTGATGACTTGTTGGGAAGCGGTCATCTTCCTATTTTGAATGAATATTCATGCGACACAGTGAGAACGCTCGAACTTGTTGGAGGAACCATTGATGATAAAGTAAATAATATTCGGAATTCGATTTTAGAAGCAGCATTGCTATCCATTACTAAATCTTCGACAGATAGCGTTAAGCATAGAGTTCCATGGTGGGCACCAGATTGCCGCAGGGCGCTGTGCCGACGCAATAAGGCCCACAGGCTTTTCAAAAATAACATCACAAATGAGAACTTTTGCAACAACAAACAAGCAAGAGTTCGGGCTCGTAGAGTAATTAGACAAGCAAAAAGAGACATCTGGCGAAGCTTTGTATCTACATTAAAAAGCAATACAAAAATATCAAAGTTTTGGTCCACTGTATTTTTAGATATAGAAAAAGCCTACGACATGACAAGGCGATATGACCTACTCAGAAGGCTTAATACTATTGGATTACGTGGAAACTTGCCCTGTTTTATTCAATTTTTTATTTTTGACTGGACGTTTGCTGTCAAATTGTTTTCTGACAATGTCACTTTTTCGGACATTTTTGTCCAGGCAAACGGGGTCCCACAAGGAAGTCTCTTGTCACCAACATTATTTTTTTGTATGATAAATGACATCTTACCAGCTCCTCCTCGGAATCTTAAATACTCACTGTACGCTGATGATTGTGTATTATGGCATTCCAGCAATAATGAAGAATTCTCAGCAAATCGCATCCAATTGACACTGGATATGGTTCATAACTGGGGCCTCCAGTGGGGTTTTAAGTTTACCACTAGAAAGAGTATTGGGGTAGTTTTTTCACGTAGGAGAAAGCCGAACATCAGGATAACTCTAGACAACCACCCAATACCTATTCAAAATTCTGCTAAATTTCTTGGTCTACTCTTTGATAGTAGACTCAATTAGAAAGACCATATTGGTCAATGAAAGAATAAATGTCTAAGAGCACTACATTTTTTAAATTGCATTTCTGGTAATAAATGGGGAGCTGATAGAAAGTGCTAATGGTATATAAAGCCCTGATTAGGTCTAAAGTAGATTATGGGTCAATCGTATATGGCTCGGCATCGAAAACAAGTTTGAAAGGTTTGGATGCTGTGCAGAATGCTTGTTTGCGTGGGTGTGTTGAAGCCCTGAAATTTACTCGGATCGAACGTCTTGAGGTGGAGTCAGGAGTACCTCCCCTCCGACTCAGACGCGGTCAGTTAGCACTAACCTATGCCGCGAATGTGGCTCGAGACCCGAGCCAGCCTAATGGCAATGGAGGCACTATGCCCTTTGCCACGAGACTCCAAGACCTCGTCGAGAAAGTCGGTATAGATCTCTCTACCATCGATACCCTGGTTCAGTCAAACAAAGTGCCATGGGAAACCCCTAATTTTTCTATTATGGAAGCCTGGCTTCCATCAATCAAAGCCATGGCACCGGAGGAGGAGGTACGCCAGAGGTTCAGAGAGATCCTTATTAAACATCTAATTTTTTTCATATATGTACTGACGGCTCCAAGACAGATAAGTGTGGGTGCGGGTGTATGGTCGACTGAATGTGAACTAAAGTTTAGAATGCCGAATCATACATTGATTTTTCTTGATGAACTTTTTGCCATTGATAAAGCCATTGATTTTGCACTATCGACGACCCACGATAGAATCGTTATTATTTCTGATTCAATAAGTTCACTTAAAACTATATAATCCTTAGAAACCACTGAAAATGAACTGCTGGGTAATATCATTAGTAAGTTACATGGTGCTAAGAAATCAATCAAGCTAATATGGGTACCAGGCCACTCTGGTATCCATGACAATGAACAGGCTGACAAATTAGTCAACTGGTGATCTGGACACTACCATAGTTCGTACAGATCTCAGGTGTTTTGTGTCTCTTATAAAAGCAAAAATACATCTCCTGTGGCAAAGTGAGTGTACCAGCCTCCAACTCACACACAAAATCAGACAAAATATAGAATTGTGGGACACATCCCACAGGAAGGAAAGAAGGGAGGAGGTGGTGTTGGCCGCCTAAGGGTCAACGCTTCAAGACTCACCGACCTCACTCCCTATATAGAAAGAAATTTTCCTCTACAATGCCCTCAGTGCACCTTACCATACCTCATATATTAACAATATGCCCCAACTATAATAACAATAGAAGAACACTCGAAAATTACCTAAGAATAAGAAATATAGATTTTACATCAAATCTTTTATCTAATGATGAAAAAATAATAAGTAAAGTAATCACTTTAGGAAGACAAAACTTTATGACCTTATATAGATTGATAGAATAAATAGGATTCATTGGCTTTATAACCTTGCCACATGCCGCTGGTTGATAGCCAAGAAATCCAACAAAGAAAGAAAGATCGATGGTGCCCACTCGTGTTTGAGACTTTGATCAACTCGGACCTTTTTTTCAGACGCAGCAGCAATAGATCCAAAGCCTTGTGCCACAGGAGCTACCCTGGTGTCCGGGGCCTCTCGTCTCGGTCTTCGCTATTGCTTCTCAGTGTTATAAAGTAAATTACGTAACATAAATTTCAGATTTTTCAGAAAATTTCAGCACTTTGTGCTTTTGCCTGCACCTTCAGTGCCTTATTTTTGCAGGTCACACGAGTGGGCATAGTCAGCACCCCACCACAGACCCACAGCACTCTCCTACACTAGAGTATCCCTTACAGGCATTGACCCCTGGATAGGAAGGCCCAGTAGTCTGGGGCGTCCTTTGGGCCCAGGGTTCGGACTCGGTCCGATACCCAATATGATCGACTCCCCGGCTACCCCTTCAAGAAGATCCTTGATGGTCAAGTGGACAGCGATTTTGATTTTGTTAGGAAATTGTGAGATGGCCCCAATACCTGCAAGGGAGTGATCTTTAGCAGGGATTTGAGGACAATGTAGAAGAGTGTAATTCTGGAAAATATGAAGTACGTGAACTGCATGACCAAGAAAGACGGGAATGTGGGAACAAAAAAACGATTGTGCTTTTTGACTTTTGCTTCAAGTAAAATCCCTGATTATGTCATGATTGGATACGAAGGTGTCCAAGTGCGACCTTACATTAAAAAACCTATGTGCTGTAATAGATGCCAAAAATTTGGACACACCTTATTACGATGTAGTGGTAGAGATACTAGTAAATTTACTTGTGGTAAATGTGCTGGAGATCATGACACTTCTGTATGTACTGAGAAAACAGTCAAGTGTGTTAACTGTTGAGTTCCCCATCAATCTGGCTCGGCCGAGTGCAGCAACTTGAAGGAGACTGAGATACTAGCATACATGAGAGGGCATGATGTTAGTTACCATGAAGCCAAGAGGAAAGTTGAAGGTTTGACCGGCAAACCTAACACTTCCTACGCGTCAACAGCAACTAACAACAAACGGCAAACAGCATCAGTCAGGAACTTGCTGCGAAGGATAAAGAAATTGCAGAGTCAAAGGAAACAGTTAAGGAATTAATGAGTCAAATTAAAGAATTGAAAAAACAATTCAACAAATTGCTGAATCAACCCAGCAAAAGCAGCAGCATTTTAAGGAGGATGATACCAAAACACAATCTGGATCGCACCTTCTCGCCCAGGCGGCTCCGGCTAGGACTTCGCCTGGTGTTTGGTCTGTTTCTAGGAACAGATCATCTATTGGGCATCTCCCTGGCAGCGAGACGCAGGACATGGAGGCTACTGTCTCCAAAAATAACTATGGAAGGCCCTTGGGTAGCAAGGGAGAGGAGGACGAACCTCCCTTCCAGAAAAAAAAAACAAAAAAAAAACTAGCGGACAAGGCACTTCTAAACGCTATAAAACGTAATCTTCGCGTTAACCATTATACAATGGAACTGTCGAAGTCTTGGATCTAAAGTAAATGACCTTAAGTTGTTAGCCTCATCCTATGCTCCCGATATTATAGTTCTACAAGAAATGCACTTAACACAGCTCGTCTCTGACAAGGTCGTTTCGCTGAAGATCTGTGTCAAAAGTATCGAGAGGGTAGGTGTGGAGGCGGAGTCACCATGTACATCCACCATAGCCTCCCTTTCACTGAAGTGACTTTTGGTTCTACTTTGGAATTTGTCGCATGCAAAGTAAAAATCAATAACAAGTATCGGTTTATTGTTCTCCTGATAAAGTGGTAATTTATGATGAGCTTTTTGCTTTTCAGGGTCGTCTGCCACAAAATAAATTAATTTTAGGTAATTTTAATGCTCATTATATATTATGGGGTTCCCTGCAGGCAGATGGTAGAGGTGAGCAAGTAGTTAAGTTTATTAGTGATTCTGATTTGGTCCCACTGAACGATGGTAGTCCGACATAGGTGGATGATAATACTAGTAATTTGAGCTTTATTTATCACTGGTCTCTTCATCGATAGCAGCCAAGTGCCTGTGGCACATCATTGACGACTCGTTGGGAAGCGATCATCTTCCTATTCTCATTGAATATTCATGCGACACAGCAAGAACGCCTTCAGCGCCTTAATTTAACATAAAAAGAGCAGAATGGGTTGCCTTCACAAGGAGCGTCAAGCTTGAACTTGTTGGATAAACCATTGATGATAAAGTAGGCAATATATAAAATTCGATTTTTGAAGCAGCATTGCTATCCATTCCTAAAACTTCGACAGATAGTGTTAAGCATAGAGTTCCATGGTGGGCACCAGATTGCCGCAGGGCGCTATGCGATCCATATTGTGTTTTATTATCATCCTCCTTATGATGCTGCTTTTCCTTGGTTGATTCAGCAATATGTTGAATTGTATTTTTCAGTTCTTTAATTTGACTCATTAATTCCATGTCATGATCTCCAGCACATTTACCACAAGTAAATTTAGTAGTATCTTTATCATTGCATCGTAATGAGGTGTGTCCAAATTTTTGGCATCTATTACAGCACATAGGTTTTTGAATGTAAGGTCGCACTTGGACACATTCGTATCCAACCATGATATACTCAGGAATTTTAAATTCCAAATCATGAATCTGCGTCAGTTTAAGTAAGTCCTTAATCTTCGCAATTTCCTGACAAAATCAAAATCGCCGTCCACTTGGCCATCAAGGACCTTCTTGATGATGAAGGGGCTCACATTCAAAAGCGATTAATTTTCATTCACGCATTTGACAGTCAAATACCTTGCATTTGTAAAGAATCGTCGCTCTCGTTTGTCATCAGTAGGGGTTCCGTTGTTCAAGGTCGCATTAGTCGTAGGAGAGTCATGGGACGCCTCCCATTCTTGAGGAGCAGAAGGGGTAGCCGAGGAATCTATCATAAAGAGTATCGGACCAACTCCGAACCCTGGGCCCATGCCCGTTGTCCTTAAGGAACCAGATAACCCTTAACTATTGTTAATCGACCTAACAGCAATAGCTAAGAGAAGAGACACCTTACCGCTGAACTTGCAAGGGTACTCCGGTAGGCTCAGGGAAGTCACATGAAGAGAGGAAGGGAATTCAGAATAAAAAAAAAGTGCGTCCAAAGGACGCCCCAGACTACTGGGCATACCTGCCCAGGGGTCAATGCCCGTAAGGGCAATCTTAGTGGTGGAAAGTGCTGCGGGTCTGAGGTGGGGTGCTGACTACCACTACTGCAGTCTCGTGCGACCTGTAAAACTAGGCACTAAAGGTGAAGGCAAAGCGCAAATTCTGATAAATTTGATGTTTACTCTACATCTAAATTACTTTAACAACACTCAGAAACAATAGCGCCAAGCGAGACGAGAGACCCCAGAAACCAGGGTAGCTCCTGTGGCACAAGGCTTTGGATCTATTGCTGCTGCATCTGAAAAGAAAGGTCTGAGCTCATCAATTTCTTAAACACGAGTGGTAACAACTTTTTTTTTTTTTCTTGGCTATCAACCAGCGGCATGTGGCCAAGGTTATTAAGCCAATGGATCCTATTCATTATATTAATCTATATAAGGTCATAAAGTTTTGTCTCCCTTAGAAATTCTATGTTTTTGATACGAAAGTTATTTTTGAGGTTTATTCTATTGTTGTTGTATTTCTGGCAAGTTGATAATATATGGGCTATTGTAAGATTGATATTGTAGTCAGGGCATTGTGAAGGCAAATTCTTCTCAATATAGACAGTGAGGTGCGTCAATCTTGTTGCGTTGACCCTAAGGTGGACCAACACCACCTCCTCCCTTCGTTCTCTTCTGTAGGACGTATACCACTGTTCTATAGTGGTTTTATGTTTGTTGTTTATTCGTAGGTTGATCCACTCACAGGTGCCACAGGTGATGTATTTTTACTTTTATAAGAGACACAAAACACCTGGGATTTGTACGAAATATATTGATATCCTAATCGTCAGTTGACCTGGCTAATTTGCCAGCCTGTTCATTGCCAAGGATACCAGAGTGGCCTGGTACCCATATTAGCTTGATTGATTTCTTGGCACCATTTAGCTTACGAATGATATTACCCAGCAAATCATTTTTAGTAGTTTCTAATGATTTAATGTTTTTCGGTGAACTTAATGAATCTGAAAAAATAACTATTCTATCGTGGGTCGTCGATAGTGCAAAATCTATAGCTTTATCAATGGCAAAAAGTTCGGCAAGAAAGATCGATAAATGATTTGGCAGTCGAAACTTCAATTGACATTCAGTCAACCATACACCCTCTTTTTATGGGAGGGAGGCGCCTCTACTCCCTCATTTGTCTTGGAGTCGTCGGTATGTATATGGAAAAAAGGTAGATGTTTAATAAGGATCTCTCTGAACCTCCGGCGCCATGGCCTTGGTTGATGGAAATCAGGCTTCCATGATTAAAAAGTTGGGGGTTTCCCATGGCGCTATATTTGACTGGACCAGGGTGTCGATGGTAGAGAGATCTATACCGACTTTCTCGATGAAGTCGTGGAGTCGCGTGGCAAAGGGCCTAATGCCTCCAATGCCATTGGGGTGGTTCGGGTATCGAGACACCTTAGCAGCATCTGAGTCGGAGGGGAGGTACTCCTGACGCCACCTCAAGATGCTCGATCCGAGTGCAATTCAGGGCTCCAAGACACACACGTAAACAAGCATTCTGCACAGTATCCAATCCTTTCAAAGGCGAGTTTGATGCCGAGTCATACACAATTGACCCATAATCTAATTTAGACCTAACCAGGTCTTTATATATCATTAGCAAAGATTTTCTATCAGTTCCCCATTAATTACCAGAAATACACTTTAGTGCTTTTTGATATTTATTCTTTATCTGACCAATGTGGGCTTTCCAATTAAGTCTACAATCAAAGAGTAGACCAAGAAATCTAGCAGAATTTTAGATAGGTATTGGGTGGTTATCTAAAGTTAGTCTAATGTTTGGTATCTTTCTATGTGAAAAAATTACCCCAATACTCTTTCTTGTGGAAAACTTAAAACTCCACTGGAGGCCCCAGTTATGAATCATATCAGTGCCAGTTGGATGCGATTTGCCGAGAACTCTGCATTATTGGTGGAATGCCATACTGCACAATCATCGGCGTATAGTGAGTATTTAAGATTCCGAAGGGAAGCTGCTAGGATGTCATTAATCATACATAGAAATAATGTTGGCGACAAGACACTTCCTTGTGGGACCGGTCTTGGCTAACATGTTTATGGAATTCTTCAAGTCTGAGCTTCTCCCTTCCGTCTCCCTTCGTCCGACGGTTTGGCTGATGCTCTCTCCTTCCATCCGTGTCTAGGTGGAATGGGAGGTTGACAACAAGCCTCTTCTTGGACACCCTAGCACATCACTCTGCTGACCACTTCTCCTTTTCCATATACAGGAAGCCCATGCATAGTGGTATGCACATACATTTCTTCTCATACCTTCCTCTCCATGTA
>NC_061832.1:10194609-10204609 GCF_019202785.1 Penaeus chinensis
GAGTACCAGCTGGCCGAGGGGGAGGTTCTCGTTTCCTCTCTGTGGAGCTGCCGTAGGAAGGTACGACCGACCAAGGCACACTTCTCCATAAGTAATTTTCGGCTCGGTTTTATCATCATGGGATTTGGGGGCATACCCTTGCCAGCGACGGCTAGTCTGTCAGCAAGCTCGTTCCCACTGGTACCGATGTGGCTTGGGACCCAGTTGATGATAATTCTTCTACCCTGAGCAAGAATTTTCTGTGCCATTGTGAGAATCGTGGTCAGTAGGTAGATGTTGCCTGTGGGTAAGCTGTGCTGAAGTCTGTGTGTATGACCACGTGTCCTTCCCTTAGGGACGCGTGACCTAGGGCTCCCATGATTGCAACTGCCTCTGCCTGTAGCGAGGAGGCGTTGTCTGTTACCCTCATGGATCGCGTGGCATCCCTTGCTGCAAAGCCGGCGCCTGCAGTGTGGCTCAAGGGATCGACCGATCCATCCGTGTAGTATGTTCTACTACCCGGAGGAGTGATGGCTGCAATGACCCTGTGGGCTTCTGCCTTTAGGCTAGGCATGGGGTATAGGCTCTTTTTCATTGACAGGCTCATTATGTTGAACTCTATCAGGCTCAGTGCCCACGGCGGAGCTTCGGCAAAGTCGGGGTGGGGGGAGTCCATGCCCTTAGCAAGAAGTTGTTCTTTGAGCTGATGGCGTATCAACACCCCGGCTGTATGAGACAGCCAGGAGTTGTTTGCAACGAGCTCGTTGTCTTGCTCGAGGCATCTGACTAATTTTTGTCTTAGGCTTGTGTTCCTTGGAGCCTGGATGAACTTTGACAGGAATTGTGTTGCCATTAGATCGATTCGTGAGTCCAGGGGGAGAAGGTTTGCCTCCATCAGGAGGTTGAGGACCTTCGTCCAACTCGGGGCACCCAGAATGTTTCTAATTTGTCTGTGTGCTTTTTCTTTGCAGCAATTAGAGCGACTGAGGCATAGTCCACAATGGGCCAGACAGCATGTACATAGAATGATCTTAGTACTTTGTGTCTGGCCCCTATGCGTCTCCCAGTCATTGCTCTCATGACGGACAGTCTTGCTTTGGTTCGGTCAACCAGGTACTGGACCTCCTTATGGAAGGAGAGGGTCCGGTCTATCCTTACCCCAAGGTATAGGTAGTCCTGGACCCATTCTAATTCCACTCCCTGGATTTTCAGTCTTGTGCCTCGAACTCTTTGTCTCAGAGCCATGGCTTTGGATTTGGCTGCAGAGATCTTTAGTCCTGTCCTACAATACTCCTCTGACACGAGGTCCAGACAACGCTGGGCTTTATTCTGGCTGCGTGGTCCAGTGGAGGTGATAGCGAGATCGTCTGCATACGAGATGATCTTGCACCCCACTGGGAGGTTTATGTTGAGGATGCAGGACATTAAAGTGTTGAATAGGGCTGGACTGAGAACCCCACCCTGTGGCGTTCCATTTTCGAGCGGCATGTGCTGCGATAGGTGACCCTGGAATTTGACATTGGCAGTCCTGTTCCTGAAGTAGTCACTTATCCAAGCCAAGAGCTTTCCTCTGATTCCCTTCTGGATCAGGCTTTCCTGAATGGCAAGCGGACTTGCCAGTTCAAAAGCCTTCTCCAGGTCAAGGAATACCACCACAGCTGGGCCCTTGCTGATTGTGCTTAAGAGCGTGGCTATGCTGTGTGCTCATACCCCTTGTGAACCCGTGGAGGTGTTCATGCGGGGGTCTCGTTTTCCATTGAAGCCGGTTTAGTACCATCCTCTCAGCCGTCTTGGCCAGGCAGCTGAGCAGAGAAATGGGACGGTACTTCCCCGGCTCCTTTGGTTTTGGGACGGGAACTATGGTAGCCCTCTTCCAACTCTGGGGTAGAGTGGAAGTTTCCCAGGACTTGTTGATGAGTTGCAAGAGTGCACGCTCACCTGCTAGTCCTAGTTGGGAGATAATGGGGTACGAGATCCCATCAGAGCCCGGGGCTGTGTTGGAACTGGTTTTATAAGCTTTCCTTAGTTCCCTCAGAGAAAAGATAACATCTGAATTATTGGGTTCAGCTGCCCTTTCTCTGATATGAGCGTGTCTGTCTGGCTGTAGACGCTCTTGTCTTGCCCTCAGCTCGGCTTGCAGACTGTTGTTGCTCGTTCTCGCAGAGAACTCGTGCACCAGTCTGTTAGCCTCTGCTTGGGGGTCGTGATGGGTGCACCTCGGGGCCGAGCGGCTGGTAGCCCGCTTGACCTGTTGCCACAGCTCTGAAAGGGTGGTTTGGTGGTCGAAGGACTCACACCATTCCAGCCACTTTTCCTGCCTGACTCTGTTGGCAGTTTCCTTGGCATCCGTGACAGCCTCCCTTAGGAGGGATAAGTTGTCAGGGGTTCTTTGCCTTCGGAATAGTTTTCGGCACATGTTCACCCTGTGTTTGACCTCCCTGATCTCGTCATTGAAGTACCAGGCGTCTTTGTGACTTCTGGACCCAGGCCGAGTTTTGGGTATGGTCTGTGAGGATGCTTCATTAATGGCGTTTAGCAGGCTAGCTTCGAGCACTTCCACATTTTCGCTTTGTGGGGGATCGTTGCATCTCAGACAGAGGGCCAAGGCGTTTTGAAACGCCTGCCAGTTGGCCTTGTCTGTTTTCCATCTTGGATTCGGTCTTAGGATTTCTGCTGGGCCAGCATCCATGAGGGTAGATATAGTGCCGTAATGGTCACTTGTGACAGTCTTATCGACACGCCAGCCAATCCTCCCCACCAGAGTTGCAGTGGCCAGGGTGAGGTCTAGGACCCCTCCTCTGACATGCGTTGGCTCTTGGGTGTTGAGGAGAGCGATCTCAGGGAATGTCTCTAGCACGTCGGCTATGTGATAGCCGGCCGCATCTGGTGCCCGGCAGGGAGCCAGGATCGGGTGGTGTGCATTGAAGTCTCCCCCTATGACCACTCGGTCGTGTGCAGAAGAAGCACAGACCTGGCTGATGTCTAAGCTTCTACAGCGTAGCCGGCTGTACACGTTGTACAGTTTGAGGGGCCCCCCGGCCAGGTGAACCTCGACGGCAAGAGATTCAACATCGTCTCCACAGTGCGATGCATCGGCTATTGCGGAGCAGGGGATTGTTGCTCTCACAAGGGTGATCAAGCCTCTCTTGCCAGGTGTTCGTGGCAGTGTGAAGGCATGGTACCCTGAGAACCGAACAGCGTCCACTGTTAATGTCTCCTGGAGCATGACAATGTTTATGTTCCTTGATCGCACTACTGCTTGGAGAAAAGCGTTCTTTGCAGAGAAGCTATTGATGTTCCACTGTAGGATGCTTAGATGGTGTGTCATGATGTTACTCAGTGATAGTTACATCAGAGACATCGTCGGAATCTGACAACTCCATTGCGAGGTCCTCGCTGGTTTAGGGCTCCTCGTCTGTTGTCAGGCTATCCTTGGGTCCACTGGGAGGTGGAGAGCCTTTGGTAGCTCTGACTTTGGTTGGTTCGGCTTTTCTTTCAGGCTTTTTCTTGGCTGGCCTTGCTGGCCTTGCCTGGGCAAGGTCAGCGTGATCTGGCTCTGGCTGCACAGATTCAGCCTGTTTTGGCTCTGCCTGTGAAGGCATGGCCTGGTTTGGAGTGGGGAGGGGAGTCTCGTCCTGGGGTGAGGGTGAGGCTGGTTTTGCTCTAACCAGCTTTCTTCCCTTCAGGGCTGCGACAGTCTGGATCATTGCCACCATGGCGACCGAAACTGCCTTCTCGGCCTCCTCACTCGACCTCCCCAGTGAGGGAAGGGAGGTTTTGCGGTCTTGCCAGGCAGTTCCTAACATTCCTGTGAAGCAACCACCCAAAGGTTGTTACACCTCAGCGAGGAAGGAAAGGACCTGTGTCCTTTCGAGAGGATTCCTCCTTCCCTCTGAGACAGCCACCCAAAGGCTGTTTCACCTCAGTGAGGGAAGGAAGGTTTTGCACTTTTGCCAGGCAGTTCCTTTCATCCCTCTGAAGCAACTACCCAAAGGTTGTTTCACCTCAGTGAGGAAGGAAAGGACCTGTGTCTTTTCAAAGTGTTTCCCCCTTCCCTCTGAAGCAGCCATCCAAAGGCTGTTTCACCTCAGTGAGGGAAGGGGGGTTTTGTCCTTTTGCCAGCTGGTTCCTTTCATCCCTCTGAAGCAACCATCCAAAGGTTGTTTCACCTCAGTGAGGGGGGGGGGGGGGGCACTCGAAAACCATTCCGGACGTCTAGACCGGAGCGGTCGCCTGTGTGAAGGGCAGGGCCACAAACCGACCGAGAAGCGGGGCGGCACGGGGAATGGTTACCCCGGCGGCCCCCGGCCGGCTGCGTGGCGCGAGCCCGCGACCTTTGCTGTGCGCAGCAGGAAGAGTACAACACAGTAAGGGAACACACGAGACGTTGTCTTAGGGTAAGAGCTGAGCGCGGTGTTGCAGTCCGGCTAGTCAGCCCTGGTGGCCGGAGGCTGGTGGTGATATGGTCAGGTCGTCTTCTTAGAGCGAACTGAGGGGTCAGACGAGGTCAGATATAATCGTCATCTAAGTCCTAGTTTGTGTGATGGTTCTAATGACTTAGAGCGACGTGACAAAGAGCCACGTGGACTGTTGGTCTTATGGCTTCCAGAAATCGTGCTTATGTACACTTCATACTCTCTCTCTTTCTCTCTGTCTCTCACTCTCTCTCTTTCTTTCTAACTCTCTCTCTCTCTCTCTTTCTCTCTCTCTCTCTCTCTCTCTCTCTCTCTCTCTCTCTCTCTCTCTCTCTCTCTCTCTCTCTCTCTCTCTCTCTCTCTCTCTCTCTCCCTCCCTCCCCGTCTCTCTCTCTCTCTCTCTCTCTCTCTCTCTCTCTCTCTCTCTCTCTCTCTCTCTTTCTCTCAATGTATCTCTCTAAGAGGGAGAGGGAAGGACTGAGAGAGAGTGAAATACAGCAAGAAGGAGAAGGAGAGGGGGGCAGAGAGTTAAAGAAAGGAAGAGTGACGGCGAGAGAGAGGAAATAGAACAGGAGGGAGGGAATAAAAGAGGGAATGTTGGATGAAAGGAGAAAGTAAAAACAGGCAGAGAGGGAGGGAATGAGAAAAGGACGGAGATAGAGAGAAGGAGGAAGGGACGGAGAGAGAGACTAATGGAGAGAAAGAAGGGTGGCGAAGAGAGAGGCGAGATAAAGTGAGAGGAAAGACGGAGCGACGGAGACTTTTATGAGATTCGAATTTTAATGCTCTTTCTGCGGCTTCTATTCAAGTTTTAAAAAATCTTGTATCGCCGATAAGACAATTATGCAGCATGTGAATCTAAGGTCACTTTTCTTTGTTTGGTAAACATTTTATATTGTATGAATTGAAAGCTTTGAAGGTGTAAAATATATATAAAGTTACCGGAAGTCACCTCCTTGTAAACGAATTAAAAGTAATAAAATCCTACTAGATCTCTTCTAAAAAATAAAAAACAAAAATAAAATGTCATTTTGTTCGCCCTTTCCCCATCTCTTCGTGCTTCCCTTCTTCGCCTCTTCCCTCCGCCGCTCCCTCCCCCTCTTCCTTGCTTATCCGCTCCACCCCTTTCCACCTCCCCATTCTTGGTCACCCCTTCCCCTTCTTCATTTTTCACTCCTTCCTCTTCTCTCGTTCACCATCCACCCCTTCTCCCCCTCCCCATTCTTACCCACCCCTTGCCTCTACCCTTCTTTCCCTCACCCCTTCACCATCCCCCACCCCTTCCCTTCCCCATCTTTAGCCCCTCTTTCTCTCCCCCCTCTAAAAGGTGGCCTTGGTACAAATTTTAATCACGAAAGGCTAGGGCGAGGATTACAGTGAGCTCTGAGAATGCTATTATACCATGAAACTGAGCCGTTGTTCTAATAGCTACTTAACTAATAGCGAGAGGCTGGTATATCGGGAAGGGGACTTAACGGAGGGGGGTTATGAGAGATGGAAGGAGGGTGACGGGGAGGGGAGGGAGAAGTGGGGATGGGGTGGGGAGAGTGGTTTTACTGGAAGCGAATAAGACAATGGAAATAGAGAAGATATAAAGGAAAAAGGAAATAAGAAATAAGGGAATTAGTGAAGAGAAAAGGAATATGAAGGATAGAATAAAGAAAACTGGTTATTGAACGGAGTGGAAGAGAACAGAGGCAGATGAATCTATAAAGAGGAAACTGAGAAAGAAACGATGGAGGAGGAGTTAGAACTGTCTCGTAAGCAGAAGGAAAAAAATAAGGAAAAAAGAATGGAGAATGAAGAAGAAGAAACAGAGGTTGGGGCAACAAGAGGGTTAAAAGGGAACAAAAAAGATATGGAATAAGATGAAGACGAAGAAGTAAAGGAAAATAAGAAAGCGTGCTAGAGGATTAGGAAAACGGAGAGGGAAACGAAAAATAACGCACAGTTTTGATGAAATATCTGTGCATACTTATTCATATTCATAAATATATCAATCAACATATTCTAAAAAAAAAAAAAAAAAAAAAAAAAAAAAAATACTGGTAAATCGAAAAATCGCACATTATAAGCATATTAAATAATTAACAAATAGGTATACATAGATAAACACGACCATAAGCATGAAAACGGAGAAACGGAGAAAGGAAGCAGAAAAAGGATAAGAGCAAAGGAGAGGAGGAGGAAACCGGCGGCAGCTTCGCCTAGGCCGCGAAGGGTACGCGAGAAGCGAAAGAACTTTGCAGCCAACGCATCCCGACCACCGTCACATGAGAAAGTCCACGGGCGTAAAAAAACACATTTGGACCGCAAACTTAAATAGCTTGGTAACTTCAGATCAAACTTTCTTGTATTTCAGGAAGCCATTACTTAGGTATCTCGGGCTAAACCCTTAGATACAGATATACAGATACATACATGCATACCTCTGTGCGCACTTATGTAATACATACATGTACACCCCAAACAACTGACTTGACAAGCAGAGGTTGAAAAATACTATTAATACACACACACACAGTTACACATACATATAAATACATGTATACTTGTGCATATACATACGCACATCATTAAGACACAACGGAAAAAAAGGACAGCGAAAAGTAGTGGCGACAAATTACACGTTAGTAGCCCTGCTGTCAGATGTATGCCATATATGACCAAACAGTGTGATATTACAAACAGTAGTAAAGGCCTTATTTGCAGAATCTCCGAAATCCTTAACACATGCCAGTCCTTTATTCGTGCATTACTGGAACCTGTTGAAACAAATTTTCCTTTGAGATGTCTCTACCTTGATCCACTGTGATACTTTGTAATATGTCTCAGATAGGCCTATCGTATGTCTCTTGACATGAAAATCGTATATAAAGATGAATAAAATGTTTCTGTATAATGAATACATATTCACTTTATGTGGGTAAAATATGAAGTAAATGATTCGTTTCTGAAACGTCATGATATGAATTTCAAACGTGTCCGATTATAGGTCTAGCTTCGGTGGGTTGAATATCTTTAAAATCATCCTGTACTGCTATGAGGTAACCTTAAGGGGCAGTCACACTAGGTTGTTCTGCCCAAGGATCCCTATACAAAGCGGGATACTTCCCCAACTGAACCGAGCTGAAAATCCCTGCCCAGGGCAGCACCGCTCTGTTGGTATTTCCTCCCAGCTAGAGAGGGAAAGTTGCCAAAATAGAAACTGCAGTATAATTACTAGGTAGATTATTACTTGACTGTCTAAACGGTGATTATTATTTCATATTAGGTATAATTTTACTGTAAATAAAAAAAAAAAAATTTTATTGCAAATAGGTTTGATGTCACAGTATAATTATCAGGAAGCTCATTACTTTTTTAGTTTTGATGTCTCACTATTTTATTAAGATTATCCATTTATTTAATCAAAGAAACCAAACAAACGCCCACTCCGACTTATCAAAACGGTGATCACACAAGCCTTTTCTGTTTGGGGATCAAGAATCAAGAAGACAAAAAAAAAAAAAAAAAAAAAAAAAAAAATCTACATCACTGTGCCACCAACACTGGTATCCTATATATCATATTTTTAATATGTATTGTTTATTTCTGCAGTACGGTTATATTAGCATGAAATAATAATCAGAATTTAACAAGACAAGCTTTGTAATAATTTTACTGTTTTCTGCATCACCTTTCCCTTTCTAATTTGGCGCAAAAAAAAAAAAAAAAAAAAAAAAAGTGTCACTCTAGCCAGGGATTCTCATCTTGGTTCCCTTCACAGCTGGGAAAGTATCCGTTTCTGTATAGAGCTCCCTGGACTAGTGTGACCACCCCTTTTACCGAAGCCATGGAGCTCACTTCTGACATTATATACGCCGTAATGGACAAAGTGGGAACAACTCTGAAATACCATTCACAAATATCAAGATAGAAGAAAGTTAAAAATAACAGTAATGGATGAAACCAACAAAACACTTTGCTTTGTGTCACGACTGACAATTAATATTTTTACCTGTCCATAAATACGTCTCGTGCATTACTGATCACAATAATAGCAGGAAATGCCATTGGAAAGAGTATTGTCGGATTTTCTGATTTTGTTAAAAATGGAGTATCGGTAAGGTTGTATGATATATGATGATAAAATGGATGAATTGGCTTTTCTAAATGTATTGTCATCTTTTATTTTATTATTTCAATCTATATGCGATAATATTCATAGAATCCATGACTATCTTCGATGCGTCGATCATCCAGGTTATTGTTGACATATATCATAGTGTGACCAATCCCGCTCTAGCTGAACAGCACTCAGTGTAGCATGGGCAGAGAAGATTAGTGTGGCCGCCCCTCAATCCCGTGTTCGCTGTTGTCGTGGGAAGGGGGGGGGGGGGGGGAGACGGAGACTGAGACCCAATGTAAGGGATCACCCCTTCTTTGGACCTCAGCCCTCGCCTCAACAAATTTTGCATAGTCTTTTCCTCTTCTTTCTCTTCTTCATCCCCCTCGTCTGTCCATTTATCCTGATCTTTACCCTTTTCGCCATATTACTTTATCATAATGCTATGCTTGGGGGTTATGCCCCCACAAGTGCCACCCACTTTGTATTTTGAATACGCCGATGTTGACGTGGCAGGTTTTTAAAAATAAATAAAAGCTGTGACCCTTGCTTCACAGACTGAAATATATCGAAGTGTCGTATAATGATTTGCAATCGGACTGGCACGCACGAGTAATTGCTGCTGATACAGAGTAATTAAAAACGACGAGACAAAATAAGAGCACTGTATAAGGCGCGAGAAGCAGGGTGCAGACGAAAACACCTGCGCAGGACATCATGATTAACTGAGAAAGCACCTTACAAGTTGAGAGATTAAAGTATTAAATAATTAAATAAGCATCTTAAAGACTCAGAATTAAAGCACAAATAGCTGCGCAGAAGGAAAACTAGCGCATTGTGTAGTAACTAATTACCGCGAAGGTGAGGATGCGCACAGATACACCTGAGACATGCTGTCGCCTTTTGTGTTTTGTGTGTGTATTTTTCTTATTTCTGAACTTTGTAATGGATTCCCTTCGACAGTGGATTCCAACAGTGACCTGTGATCTGTTATAAAAAGACAAAGATAATTAATTATATTGGTTCTTGTTTATGTACGCTGTCACTCTCCCAGTAAAACACCAGAACTCATGATTCGGCAGTAATGACCCACACAATGTAATGTTTCATGGTAAGCAAGATGATTTAGTCTTTTTATGTAAATGTGTAAAGTAATTTATATAAGTACCCACATGAATATACAAATGCTTACACGTAACTGCGTTCGTGCGCGCTCACGCACACACGAACAAGCCCTTACATAGTTACCCTCATTCACAGATACACTTCTTACACACGCACACACGCATATTATTATCATGCAAATTTATATATTTATATGTATTTGCATATTTTATTTGCTTCTGCAATAGCCACCAGATATTTATATGTATTGCCTGCCATTATTACTGTAGATATTGTTCTGGATACAATTATGTTCATTTTCTTTTCCTTTCATGTATTGTGTGTTGTGCACAGTGTTTCCATATACCGTATATTATTTTTGTTTGTCTTTTAT
>NC_061832.1:10219609-10222109 GCF_019202785.1 Penaeus chinensis
CACATATGTATGATATATATATATATATATATATATACATATATATAATATATATTTGTACATACATGTATATATATACAAATATATAAACTTACCTATAACATATATATATATATATATATATATATATATATACACATCTACATAAATTATATACATTTACATATATATATATATATATATATATATATATATATATATATACATATACATGTGAATTTACACACACATGTATATATATATATATATATATATATATATATATATATTTATATGTACATATTTATATATATATACATTTATAGGCACACACACACACACACACATACACACGCACACACACACACACACGCGCGCGCACACACACGCACACACGCACACACACACACACACACACACACACACATTCGAACCCATGTCGGAACTCTTCATTATTTTTTTGATTTAGTGGTGGATCAACCAGTTGTTGCAGAGAGCTGCAGAAAGGTCCAGTGAAATTTTATTGAAACTGTTCAATCAGTCAGACCCTCTGATCAGGCTCAAGAATATAATAAAGGCGACCACCAAAGCAGACCACGTCGTGGCCGTCTTGTCCGAGGTTTTCCATGAGTGGTTAGACAGCCAGCCAGATAACATTGAATATGACAGGCTGAAGCAGGAGCTGTTGAAGAAGTTTGTGCGACAAATCCTCAACACTTAGAGATTGTACTCCAAGATACTCGAAGGTATGTCCTAACTCATTTTTACAGACCACAAATCCCTGATCAACACCCTTTCCAAGTCTGGGGATACTTGGTCAGAACGGCAGTAACGACAGCTCTCAGCTATCGCCGAGACGGCCTGTACTATGAAACACATCTTGGCTCCCAGAATCCAGTCACTGATTCTCTCTCACGCATCGTGGCCTCCATTCAGGTCAGGGTCGACTTTAAGGCTCTAGCAACAGAACAACAATGACATCCGAGACTATGGCGGGTTCTAAAGTGGACCCGGAGAGTAGCCATAACTAATCTATGATCAATTAAACAGAACTCCTCCATTGCGTGCTAACGAGGATATGGTCGATCTCTTTGGCCATATTAACCGTATCTCTGATCAGGCTCAAGAATATAATAAAGGCGACCACCAAAGCAGACCACGTCGTGGCCGTCTTGTCCGAGGTTTTCCATGAGTGGTTAGACAGCCAGCCAGATAACATTGAATATGACAGGCTGAAGCAGGAGCTGTTGAAGAAGTTTGTGCGACAAATCCTCAACACTTAGAGATTGTACTCCAAGATACTCGAAGGTATGTCCTAACTCATTTTTACAGACCACAAATCCCTGATCAACACCCTTTCCAAGTCTGGGGATACTTGGTCAGAACGGCAGTAACGACAGCTCTCAGCTATCGCCGAGACGGCCTGTACTATGAAACACATCTTGGCTCCCAGAATCCAGTCACTGATTCTCTCTCACGCATCGTGGCCTCCATTCAGGTCAGGGTCGACTTTAAGGCTCTAGCAACAGAACAACAATGACATCCGAGACTATGGCCTACGTCAAGGCCATTGCCAACTTATGTGGGAGAATGGTGAAAGAGATATGCCTGTCCTCTGTAACATCAACACCGTCCGCCCCCGCCCCTTCGTACCTATCACATCCAGAGGGACATCTTCAACCTCACTGACTCATCCATCCATCTGCAGCACCACAATGCTTGTTTCAGAGAAGTTTAAGTGCACTCCATGAAGAGAGATCTATGAGACTGGGTAAGGTGCTGTGAGCAGTGCCAGAGCAGCAAGATCCATTGTCACACCAAGCCACCTACCCACAACCTGACCCAGCCCACACAATGTTTTGGTTATATCCATGTGGACATCATTGGACCTCTCCCACCATCAGAGGGCAAAAGGTATATCTTTACCATCATCCGACCGCTCTACCGGCTGGCCCGAGGCTTCCCCAATGGAGGATGCAACTACCAGATCCAGCATTCCTCGACTCCTAGACTGCCTGCTGCAGTCTCCAGAAACACATAATGTTTGATAGAAAAGCGAGTTTCAACTCAGAGCTGTGGAGGGCTCTAGCGTAGCTCCTTGGTGTTGTTTTCCTCTTCACAATGGCATACCATCCACAAGCTAATGGACTTATCGAGAGATGGCCTCAATCCCTCAAGAGAGCCCTAACTGCTCGTTGCACCACAGACACATGGACTTTGCAGCTTCCCTGAGTGCTTCTCGGGCTCAGGTCAAAGCCTAAGGGAACCTCGCCTATTCTGCAGCCGAGAGGGTATATGGTCCGCCCCTCGTTATACCTGGAGAATTTTTCCCCAGCTAGAGGACCTCCGCCGGGTAGCCCAGTAATTTGTTCCTAGCAGACCCACCTATTACTCTCATCACTTGTCCTATACCCCACCAAGACTGGATACGGCTGAGTTTGGCTTCTCCACGATGATGTCCACTGCCAGACGCTATCCTGCCCTTACAGAGGTCCTTTCAGGGTCCTTCAGTGCTCCCCCA
>NC_061832.1:10234609-10239157 GCF_019202785.1 Penaeus chinensis
TATAGTTACAACTACACCTGGCCTAGATCCTGTCATGCCTCTGATACAAACAGTAGCTGGTAAAAACCTCAGACGAGAGCCGAAAGTCCGGTAACACGCGTTCACTCAGGAGACTGACAAAATTTCCTGCATCAATGAAAAAGTTTATGTGACCTTCCCATTAAGCTTAGCAGGTAAGAGAGGGGGCCCCAATCTTGCATTCGATGTACCAGCACTAGCAGCACGAGACTGAGATGATGCAACAAAACTGGATACCAATGCACTTTCTCTCCTGGCTTGAAACTTACTATCTCTTCTTTAAAAAAAAAAAAAAAAAAAAAAAAAAAAAAAAAAAAAAAAAACACTCCTTTCCTGTTCATTTTCTCAATGAATTTAAGGGTGATCACCACATGATCCAGGACCCATGCGCACTTATTAAAAGCATGACCCTGCCTGTTACAATGTGGAGAGAGTGGTCTAGCAGAGCACCCATACAGATGATGCATCCTCAGACATCTACAACACTGCCCAGGTTTTAGTGCCTAGTTAGCCAGGTGTGGCTGCAGTTTATTATGGGCAGCTATCGGTGCTATACGATACTGCGCTCCAGAGGGAGGTTCCAGATACAGATGTGAGGGTGGGTGAGGTGGCTGTAATGCAAGGTGAAACACAGGCGTGGGCGATGCAGGTCTATTTGATGTTTTCGTCTTCACCGGCGGTTCACTCAACTTTATCCCAAGATAGCTGGCACTAACCACGCTTTCACAAAATGTTCTAGAACCGCCACATCTGATGCACTGTGTAACGCGTTGCTTCAGACACGCTGACGCGTCTATGCCCGGGATAGACTGTGTCCACTGCATTAGTTTCAAGCTAAATTTATTTAAGTAGGATAAAAGATCATCTTTTGAACATGAAGTAGGTTTGGTTTAGATGAATCTCAGTCTGCCTCGAAAATGTTGCAGTGAAAATACTTTTTAACATTCCATGCAACAACCTCTGCTATCTAGAAGATGGACAATTCAGTGTACGCATGTCATTTTATGGGGTGCCACTTTGACCACATCCTTTAAGTGATTAGTGAAAGTCAGTTGATCATCAGACTACACTCCAAGGATACGTATTTCTCTGGTCAGATCAACTGTTTTCCCGTCAGTGCTAAGGGACAGGGTTAGTGGATTCTGTTGATGGATATTAATATGACCTGCATTTTATCTGGTGCAAATGTAAACTGCCATCGTCGGCACCATGAGGTGATGAGGGATAACACATCAATATGTTCAACAGCAGTGTTGCGTTCATGCTTACATGTAAAAGGTACAGGGAAGTCGTCAGCACATGCATGGGTTTCTGGAATCAAATGTTATTGAAATAGACAACGAGAGCAGGCCATTAATGCTGACTTAGGGTACATTTGCAATGATCAGGTATTCATTGGAAGTATGGTCGTTTACCATAATTTAGAGACTTCTTCCTCTTAGATAATCTTCGATCAGCTTTTTAATTTAGAGATAGTCCCTTTTTGCCCATCTCTAAGGAGCCAGCAATGTCCAGGGCAATAAGTTTCTTTACCAGCATCAAATTAGTGAATAGTTATAGTAGCAGGTCGGATCATAATCTCTTCGACCCAAAGCCAAACTACTTTCTCAGGCCCCTCGGCACACGCACCCACTCATCGTCATTGACGGGGCAGCAACTTGGACTTGCTTGCTCAGGCAGGGGACAAAGCAAGATGAGGGACCATGTCCAGACAGGGGAAAGAGCGGCTGACCGGTACCTGCTCGATTGTTACCATCTTGGCGAAAACTTGACCGTCGATGGTTGCAACCATCGATTATGAAATTACGAGAGCTTGACGGTCCTCGAGACTGCATCCTTGGAGTTGATTGTCAGGATTGACAGGGCTGGTTTACCCCGCCCTTCTGTCAGTCATTTACTGAGATGGTGTCTTTAGCTAAGTCACGGGTTGCCCGGTACATGTTAAATAGAGTCACCGAATACCTGGCGCAAAGCGAATGTGTTGCTGATGCGGTGGTGCCGAACGTTTGCAGTGTTGATCTCCTGATCGCGTCCTGCATCGTGCAGGACAGGTCTCTCTCTCTATATATATATATTTCTCTCTCTTTTATCTCTCTCTCCGTCTCTGTCTCTCTCTCTCTCTCCCCCATCTCTCTCTCTCTCTCTCTCTCTCTCTCTCTCTCTCTCTCTCTCTCTCTCTCTCTCTCTCTCTCTCTCTCTCTCTCTCTCTCCCTCTCCCTCCCTCTCTCTCTCTCTCTCTCTCTCTCTCTCTCTCTCTCTCTCTCTCTCTCTCTCTCTCTCTCTCTCTCTCTCTCTCTCTCTCTCACCACAGACGAAAGGAAATCAATTTTTAGTGATTCCTATCTTAAAGTTTAACCTCATCTCATTGCGCTGTGTACTCATGTACTATGACACATAATATACAAATTATGTAATTATATATTAGTGGTCTTTCCGCCATATATATGTGCTTTGCATTTGAAAGATTGGAAAGATTAAGCTTCCACATCGATGACAGAAATGAATAGATTCACCGTGCAACAACGAGGTTCCTCCAGTGCAGCGGGCGCTCTTTCCACTGTTCTTATGGGGCGTGCAACTCGTCTTCCTGTCAGCCTTATGGCTGCAGGTGCGGGACGTGTTGGTGATGCCAGCTACGTCTCTCCTGTGTTGAAGGCTGTCGAGGTTCAGTTGATACTGTTGGGTCCTGTCTTCGATGATTTTCTTCGCTCTTTCTTGTATTCTATACAAGATTTTAAGGAGCTCCTTCCCCTCACCGTCCAGCAGCCAGATGATTCTTCTTAGGGATGCAAGTTTTTGCGAAGCCCTTCTCGCCAAGATTTCTATATGACTTTTGAAAGTCATTTTTTTTTAGAATGTGATGCCTAGTATTACAATTTCCTCTTGTGATCTTATCTTGTGATCGTCCTCTCGTCAACCATAAGCTGGGTTTTATTCGGGGCAAAGAAGACCTGCCATTTCTCCCCCCAAGTCGAGATTTGTTTTTCTATGGCGGCGTCCTGTACTCTGGGCTCATACCTAAAGGAGAGTGTTCCATCATCCGCAAATACTTTGGATTCAGGAATGAGGTGGAGCAAGTCATTGACGAATACATCCCACAGAGAGCCCAATATGCTTACTTGAGTAACACCTGATTTGATGTCGTAGTGAGTGTTTTCCACTGAAAACTACTCGCATTTGTCTGTCGAGTAGATATTTTTCAAAATGACCAGGAATTCACCGTCCACTCTAAATGTTTTTAACTTAACAAACCTAGGTGACATATCCTATCAAAGGCTCCTTTTATGTCCAGGGCAAGAGCAGTAGTGCGCTGTCCGCGGTCAAGCGCAGGTAACCCGTCTGCAGTCATCTGTAACAGCAAGTCGGCAGCAGAGCGGTTCTTCCTAATGCCATATTGGCGGGTAGAAAGATGTTTTTTGTTAAGGTGGTTTGTCAGGTGGGAAGATATTTTTCAAATATCTTCCTGATGATTGATAGCAAGGAGACTGACCGGTATTTTGGGGGGCTGGATTTGCCCCCCCCCCCCATTTTTAAAGATAGGGAGAACATTACTTTTTTTCCAAAGTGTAGGCCATTTGCAGGAGCTTAAGCGTGTGTTAAAATTGAAGTGAGAGGAGATGACAGCTTTGCACACCTCTGGAGCAGACGAGGGTTAACACCATCAGGTCCTGTAGTTTTTCTTGTGTCGACATTTCGTAGGAGCTTCTCCACCTCTCTCTCGTTTGTTGTAATCTTGCTTAGTTTCTCATTAATCAAGATGGGAAGTGTGAGTGGGTCAGAATAGTGGGATAGTTCCATCCTATGCGTTGCCTTACTTGTCTTTAACAATGTTCCACCATGATTTTGTTCAAATTTTAGTCTTTTTATTTTTCTTTTCTTTTTTTCTTTTTCTCTTATTGCTGAATGGCCCATTTCTGGAAATGTTCAATTTAACTGTCTATACAATTGGTTGTTTCTGTTTGTATTTTTTTATTTTGTTTATACCGGATCAGTCTTTGATGTATCATATCTTTTGCATTGACGTCCAAACAGTCATTGTTAAATAGCTTGAACGAGTAATTAAAATGGGGTAAAAAATTATTTTGTAGCCATATTAAAATATAAGTATTCTCTCTCTCTCTCTTTTTCTCTTTTCGTTTTCCTTCTCACTCTCTTTCATTCTCTCTCCTTCACTCTCTCTCTCTCTATCTCTCTCTCTCTCTATCTATCTCTCTCTAAATCTATCTCGCTCTCTCTCTATATTCTCTCTGTCTCTCTCTCTCACTTCTCTTTCTCTCAATTCTCCTCTCTCACTCTCACATCTCTCTCTCTCTCCTCTCTCTCTCTCTCTCATCTCTCTCTCTCTCCTCTCCTCTCTCCCCTCACTACACACACACACTACACACCACACACACACACACACACACCACACATCACACACACACACACACACTCTCCTGTCTCTCTCTCACTCTCTTCTCTCTCTCTCTCTCTCTCTCTCTCTCTCACCTCTCATCTCATCTCCTCACACTCATCCCTCTCCCTCTCTCA
>NC_061832.1:10266757-10276464 GCF_019202785.1 Penaeus chinensis
AGCCGGCCACGCTGTAGAAGCTTAGACATCAGCTAGGTTTGTGCTTCTGCTGCACACGACCGAGTGATCATAGGGGGAGACTTCAATGCACACCACCCCATCCTGGCTCCCTGCCGGGCACCGGATGCGGCCGGCTATCACATAGCCGACGTGCTAGAGACATTCCCTGAGATCGCTCTCCTCAACACCCAAGAGCCAACGCATGTCAGAGGAGGGGTCCTAGACCTCACCCTGGCCACTGCGACTCTGGTGGGGAGGATTGGCTGGCGTGTCAATGAGACCTTCACAAGTGACCATTAAGGCACTATAACTACCCTCATGGATGGTGGCCCAGCCGAAATCCTAAGACCGAATCCAAGATGGAAAACAGACAAAGCCAACTGGCAGGCGTTTCAAAAGGCCTTGGCCCTCTGTCTGAGATGCAACGATCCCCCACAAAGCGAAAATGTGGAAGTGCTCAAAGCAAGCCTGCTAAATGCCATTAATGAAGCAGCCTCACTGACCATACCCAAAACTTGGGTCCAGAAGTCACAAAGACGCCTGGTACTTCAATGACGAGATCAGGGAGGTCAACCACAGGGTGAACATGTGCCGAAAACTATTCCGAAGGCAAAGAACCCCTGACAACTTATCCCTCCTAAGGGAGGCTGTCACGGATGCCAAGGAAACTGCCAACAGAGTCAGGCAGGAAAAGTGGCTGGAATGGTGTGAGTCCTACGACCACCAAACCACCCTTTCAGAGCTGTGGCAATGGGTCAAGCGAGCTACCAGCCGCTCAGCCCCGAGGTGCACCCATCACGACCCCCAAGCAGAGGCTAACAGACTGGCGCACGAGTTCTCTGCGAGAACGAGCAGCAACAGTCTGCCAGCCGAGCGTCTACAGCCAGACAGACACGCTCAGATCAGAGAAAGGGCAGCCGAACCCGATAACTCAGACGTTATCTTTTCTCTGAGGGAACTAAGGAAAACCTATAAAACCAGTTCCAACACAACCCCGGGCTCTGATGGGATCTCGTACCCCATTATCTTCCACCTAGGACTAGCAGGTGAGCGTGCACTCTTGCAACTCATCAATAAGTCCTGGGAAACTTCCACTCTACCCCAGAGTTGGAAGAGGGCTACCATAGTTCCCGTCCCAAAACCAAAGGAGCCGGGGAAGTACCGCCCCATCTCTCTGCTCAGCTGCCTGGCCAAGACGGCTGAGAGGATGGTACTAAACCGGCTTCAATTGAAAACGGGACCCCCGCACGAACACCTCCACGGGTTCACAAGGGGCATGGGCACAGCAAACAGCATAGCCACGCTCTTAAGCACAATCAGCAAGGGCCCAGCTGTGGTGGTATTCCTTGACCTGGAGAAGGCTTTTGAACTGGCAAGTCCACTTGCCATTCAGGAAAGCCTGATCCAGAAGGGTATCAGAGGAAAGCTCTTGGCTTGGATAGGTGACTACTTCAGGAACAGGACTGCCAATGTCAAATTCCAGGGTCACCTATCGCAGCACATGCCGCTCGAAAATGGAACGCCACAGGGTGGGGTTCTTAGTCCAGCCCTATTCAACACTTTAATGTCCTGCATCCTCAACATAATCCTCCCAGTTGGGTGCAAAATCATCTCGTATGCAGACGATCTCGCTATCACCTCCACTGGACCACGCAGCCAGAATAAAGCCCAGCGTTGTCTGGACCTCGTGTCAGAGGAGTGTTGTAGGACAGGACTAAAGATCTCTGCAGCCAAATCCAAAGCCATGGCTCTGAGACAGAGACTGAAAATCCAGGGAGTGGAATTAGAATGGGTCCAGGACTACCTATACCTTGGGGTAAGGATAGACCAGACCCTCTCCTTCCATAAGGAGGTCCAGTACCTGGTTGACCGAACCAAAGCAAGACTGTCCGTCATGAGAGCAATGACTGGGAGACTCATAGGGGCTAGACACAAAGTACTAAGATCATTCTATGTACATGCTGTCCAGCCCATTGTGGACTATGCTTCAGTCGCTCTAATTGCTGCAAAGAAAAAGCACACAGACAAATTAGAAACAGTCCAAAATGAAGCTGCCAGGATCATTCTGGGTGCCCCGAGGTGGACGAAGGTCCTCAACCTCCTGATTGAGGCAAACCTTCTCCCCCTGGACTCAAGAATCGATCTAATGGCAACACAATTCCTGTCAAAGGTCATCCAGGCTCCCAGGAACACAAGCCTAAGACAAAAATTAGTCAGATGCCTCGAACAAGACGAGCTCGTTGCAAACAACTCCTGGCTGTCTCATACAGCCAGGGTGTTGATACGCCATCAGCTCAAAGAACAGCTTCTTGCTAAGGGCATGGACTCCCCCCACCCCGACTTTGCCGAAGCCCCGCCGTGGGCACTGAGCCTGATAGAGTTCAACATAATGAGCCTGTCGATGAAAAAGAGCCTATACCCCATGCCTAGCCTAAAGGCAGAAGCCCACAGGGTCATTGCAGCCATCACTCCTCCGGGTAGTAGAACATACTGCACGGATGGATCGGTCGATCCCTTGAGCCACACTGCAGGCGCCGGCTTTGCAGCAAGGGATGCCACGCGATCCATGAGGGTAACAGACAACGCCTCCTCGCTACAGGCAGAGGCAGTTGCAATCATGGGAGCCCTAGGCCACGCGTCCCTAAGGGAAGGACACGCGGTCATACACACAGACTCCAGGGCAGCCATTGACTGTCTTCAGCACAGCTCACCCACAGACAACATCAACCTACTGACTACGATTCTCACAATGGCACAGAGAATTCTTGCTCAGGGTAGAATAATTATCATCAACTGGGTCCCAAGCCACATCGGTATCAGAGGGAACGAGCTTGCTGACAGACTAGCCGTCGCTGGCAGGGGTATTCTCCTAAATCCCATGACGATAAAACCGAGCCGAAAATTACTTATGGAGAAGTGTGCCTTGGTCGGTCGTACCTTCCTACGGCAGCTCCACAGAGAGGAAACGAGAACCTCCCCCTCGGCCAGCTGGTACTCAGACGCCACAGGCTCTGAACCACTGGCACTCTCTGAAGTAAGCAACAGAGGTACCGAAGTCATTCTTCACAGAATGCGCCTAGGTTACCACTGTGCATGGCAGATTATCCCAACAATCGAACGCGATGAAAGGTGCTGCAAGCACTGCGGCGAGCCGAACGCCACACTAGTCCACTACCTAGAAAATTTTGACCATACACAATTCCTGAGATAGGGACCGCCCACAACAGCCGCCATGCTGGTAAAGAGGCTATGCGAAATGCTTACACCATGGCGGCAGGAGCGCCTGCTGGCAATCCCGCCGCCACGGTAAGCACCGAGTGTCAGACAACTCAATTAGACAGCCGTAAAAAGCTGACACAGGCCGGGCCATATCCAGAAGGCCCGGGCGAAGCTAGAACTTCGCAAACCATAAAGAAGAAGAGCATTCCGTGACGTCACGGGCGAGGAGGTCGCGCGGGAATGCCTCCAGGGCGGTGCGGTGTTGACGTTTGCACCTCGTTGTTTTATTTTAGTTTTTTTGTTGTTGTATCTTTCGGGTGTTTGTTCAATTTTCGCACATGGACGAGAGTGGGCTGAGGAATGTTTTAGGAAGGGCGGCAGAGGATTTAAATATTTTTCTATTTCCTACTGGAACTCGCTCTACTTCGGAAAAGGTATCCTTGTTGGAGGGGCGAGTGCCAGCTGCTATAGACGATATTCTCGCTACAGTAAGCAATGAAGGCCTGGTTCCGGTGAGCGATTTACCGGAGATTCTGGAGAATCTTGTTCGTGTACTATTGCAGGGCACGGGGACAGAGATCGAAGGTGCGACAGGGTATATTAGACAGTGGACTGTAGAGTCTAGGCAGGAACAGAATACAGCGGTCGCTGCTCATTCCGAGACACCTGTCGATCCTGAGGCCATGGGTGACCCGCAGGTATCTGACGGGGCGGTACCATCCTCATCGGGGGTTAGTAAGGTCGAGAGGGTTGGGGAGCCAAAAGATTCGGGCGTGACTCAGAAGTCGGATACTTCGGGGACTAAGGTTTTAACAAATTATGAATCCGAGTCACCAATTATGGCTGGGGGAGTCTCTCGGGATGATTTGATGATTTTGTTGGACCAGCGGAAGGAGAACCCGATTAATGATGTCAAGAATAAGTTACCATTCTTCGAGGGTTGCGACACCATAGACAAGGAGGCCTCACAAAATTTGGAGTGGTGGCTGTCTATGTTAGAAGACTTGACCACGGGGGAACAATGGGACGACTCAGGCAGGATAAACTTGGCCTTGGAACGGCTGCGGGGTGAACCGCTGCGGACTTGGAAGTTCTGGAGGGCTGCAAACACAAAGGATGTGTGGAGCTCCTTAAGGGAAAGGCTTCTTAAGGTACATGCTGCTAGGCCTAGTCTGAGCACCCTTCTGGTTCGGTTCAGTGATATGAGGCGAAAGGATGGGGAGCCGGTTACTGCATTTTTCAATCACATACATCAGGTCGCTTGGGAACTGGTAGGCCTTCACAAAGAGTTAGAGCCTAACATCATGGGGACATATGGTATAATGTTGGCTAAGGATTTACCTGCTTCCTTCATTCAAAAGCACACTCTGCGTGATGTTGTCTCCCCAATCACGCTCTTGGAGTTATATAACTCGTGGGCGTCTGACAACCCAGAGTTGGTGGCTGCAGCTAGAGTGAAGGGCCCGGGGGGTACTCGTACAGTTGCGGCTGCTACTTTGCCTAAGATGCAGGAGCAAAGCCCGGCAAAGGGGGATGTTAAAGCTGGGAGGCAGACAATGGGTCTGGCGATCTCTTTACCCCCCCAGGGAAAGCAACTTATGGGTAGGGCACATTCGGGTACGGGTGGAGGAGATGTACGAAAAGCTGGTAGCTCTACCCCTTGCCTGTATTGTCACGTTGGGGGCCACTCCATGAATGATTGTACTGCTCTAATTAGGATGATAAAGGAGGGTAAGATCGGTCGGTGGCCCCAGACTCAGGTTAAGTGTGCATATTGTTCACGTTTAGGTTACGGTGTTGAGGCTTGCTCTGTTTTTCAGAGTGATCTGCAAGGATAGCATGGAGAGCCACAGGCCAGTGGTACTCGGGGGGCATCGCCGGACAGAGGGATGGTCGCCGGATCGAGGGACAGGAGGCGAGGAAGTATGTTATGTTTTTACTGCCAGCGGCCAGGTCACATGAAGTTACACTGTCCATTGCGTCTGCAGAAGAAAGAGGGGGGGAACACTTAGATGTATTCCCTTGTGTAGCTTCTCATAGTACAGGTGAAGGGGCTCTGGCTAGGGCAGCAGTTTCCCCTATAGGAAAAGGGAGAGTTATCACTGTACAGTCTTTTGGTACAGGGTTACTGTTGTTTGACTTTTGGGTGAACTAACGAAGGTCGTGTTTGATACGGCAGGGGAGTGTTCACTAGTTTGTAGTAGTTTTCTACAGGGAAGGAAAATAGAGGTAAGAGATTCCGATCTTAAGGTCAGATTGGGTCGTGTCACTGACATAGGCCAAAGAGGGGAGGTTGATATTCCACTGGAGTTTGGGCCAGTCAAGGTAAAGCATTCCTTTTTAGTGGCAGATTCATGGAATCTGCCAGGGAAGTTGCTGTTAGGATGTGATTTTATTAGGACACATCAGGTAGTATTTGTTAACCATCCACCTGTCGATCGAGGGTCAACGGGTGGATGTGGTATGGAGTCCCGAGGCAGGCTCAATTGCTACCGAGTCTTGCGGTTGTAGGGGGCCCCCTACAACCAGTCCGGGGAGACCGACACCGGGGACGCCTGGTGCGTCGGCCCCTGGGGAGGTAGCAGGAGCAGACCAAAGGGTACTCCTAAATGAGGAGGACACTGCATATAGTGGGGTAGCTACTTTAAGAGAGAGACAGATTTTAGAGGCACATTCGTGTGGGGTGTTAGAGTTAGAGCTCAGTGGGGATGGGGAGGTTCCGGGAAGGATAGGTTCCATGCTGTTTATACCACGAGAGCTTGCTGGCTTAAGACTTTCGGAGGGTGTAGGCGGGATACGACGGTCCGGGAATAGTCTTTGGTTCAGGGTTCCTTATGCGGTGGAGGAGGATTTTCCGGTCAACAGTCTGCATTGGGGACGTCGTCGAGTTTCAAAAACGTCAACTTGACGAGGACATAGTTGCGATAGGAGCTGTCAAGGCTAGCATAAGTACTACGGACTCAAAGGTAGTTAGGTTGCTAGAGGAGGTAGATAGCTGGTTCGCAAGGGGTTCAAAGGAACATGACATGTCAGGGTTAGTTCGAGAGTTTTCAAGAGTGTTTTCACTGGATGACGAACCACTGGTAATCTCTGATCAGTTTTTTCCATGAGATTAGGGCAGAAGGACCACCTTTAAAGTATCGGGAAGAGATTAGGCACCAGATCGAGGCTGTGGTTGGATTTTAGATTGTTAAATGAGGTAATCCAAGATGATAGGTATCCATTGCCACACATAGATACGGTCTTACAACGATTGGGTCGGAGTAAGATTTTTTCTTGTCTTGACCTTCGTCAAGGCTATCACCAAATTCCTTTAACTTCACAAAGTAGGGAATTTACGGCTTTCTCGACTCCGGAGGGGCACTATCATTTCAATGTGCTACGTTTCAGTTTGAAGGATGCCCCTGCCTCTTTCCAGCGTATTATAAACCAGGTTCTCACCGGATTAGTAGGGGAGGTTGGGTTTGTATACTTAGATGATATTGTTGTTCTTGGAGACTCATGGGAAGAACACTGTGGAAATTTAAGAGCAGTGCTGGAACGGCTGAAAGAGGCAAATCTCGTACTAAAGTTGTCGAAGTGTAAATTCTTTAAGCCCCAGGTGGATTAATTGGGCCACATTATCTCAGGTGATGGGGTGAAACCTCAGTCATAGTAGGTTAGGGCGATGAAGGAGTATCCACTTCCAACTACCATGCGAGAATTGCAGGCCTTTTTAGGCGCTGCAAATTATTATCGTAAGTTCATTAAAGGCTTTGCAGATATAGCCAAACCATTAGTTGACTTAATGGATTTCGCTCGGTAGAAAATAAGAGTAAATTAGAGTGGAATTCTAAGGCAAAAAGGCTTTTGAGCTTCTGAAGGGAGCTTTGAGCGAGGATATAGTTCTGAGCTTTCCGGATTTCAATAGAGCTTTTGTACTAACCACCGATGCCAGCAAGGCTGCCATCGGAGGGGTCCTCCAACAAAGAGACGATGCTGGGGTATTACGGCCTCTGTCATATTTTAGTCGGGCACTTAAAGGGCCAGAGCTTAATTATAGTACAATAGAGTGTGAGGCTTTAGCTATTGTCTATGGACTTCGAGTGAATCGTACCATTCTTCAGGGTTATCCAGTGGAGGTCCATTCGGACCATCGGCCTTTGCGGCATTTGTTTGCCACTAAGGAGGGATCAGACCGGGTGGCTAGATGGCAGATGGCCATAGCTGATTTTGACATTCAGGTAGACTATATCCCAGGGAGGGATAACGTTGTAGCTGATGCACTATCCCGTATCAGAGAGGCTGATCATCCCATTGATGATTTGGTAGTAGGAGCCATTACTAGGAGCAGACAACTTGCCAGAGGAGCAGTAGAACAAGCTGGTGATACAGGAAGTTCTCTGGCTGTGTCAAAGGGAGTAGGGGTCCCAGAAGTTATAAAGGTATGGTCCATTGAGGAGTTAAAGAAGGCTCAAGAAGTAGACCCCTTTTGGAATGTGGTAAGGAGTCACCTAGTGGAAGGTGTGGCTTTGCCGGAGGGATTTGGTAGGCGTCTTCCGGGAAGTATAGATGGTTACCAAGTTCGGCCAGATGGGCTGTTATATAACGTCCATGCGAACGTGTATGGGGCAAAGATTTTTAGGGTAGTAGTACCAGAAGAGTTCCAAGAGGTTGCCTTGCACCTGGCACACAGTCTTCCTATCTCTGGTCATGGAGGGGTGACTGCCACGCTGGTGAGGCTGGAGAAATTTGCCTTTTAAAAGGGGATGAAGGATGCAGTGCAGAGGTTTTGCAGGAAATATGAAATCTGTTTGCGTTGTAAACCGGGGAGAGAGGTCCCAGCACCTCTATTAAGTTATCCAAAAGTTACTGAACCTTTTCAGAGAGTTCACATGGATTTAGTGGGTCCTTTCCCAGTAGCAGAAGGCTTTAAGTACATTCTCACAGTGGTGGATGCTTTAACAAAGTACCTCTACACAGCCCCTTTAAAAACAAAGGAGGCTAGCTAGAGCATTCATCGAGGCTGTAGTAATAAATGAGGGAGCTCCAGGGCATATCGTGACAGATGGTGGTTGGGAGTTCGTAAATGAGTTGTTTAAGGAGTTATGAACACAGTTACGCATGGGTACACATGTCATAACCCCTTATCACCCCAGTTCAAATGGCCAGGTAGAGAGGGTAAATGGTGTCTTGACAAGGAGGCGAAGGTGACCGGGTTTATGTGAAGGCGATACCGAAGCCTGGTTTAAGTAAGAAGGTTCAGCCATTATTTATGGGACCCTATCGGGTGAGCACAAATTGGGTGAGCGAAGTAGTATGTAAGTTACGAAGGCTGTCTGACGGGAAAGAGAGTAAGATTCATTTTGACAGACTGAAGTTAGAGACATCTCTTGGCCCGGGACAAGGGGGAAATGTAAATAGAGCATATCCAGTCCATGACCCTACTGACTCGATGGAGCAGGAAGGAAGCTCAGGGATGGATAGTAATTAATGGAAAGAAGTCGGGTGTATCTCTGGTTTTGAATAAGGTCATGCTCATGTAAGGCTGTTTTTCAGGTTAATTTGGGAGTGGGGGCCCGGATGGAGTCGCAGGATTCCTTGGCAAGCACCGGTATAGTTTTCATTCCGGAGGGACGGGTCCTCTACACTTCGTCCGTGCAGATCATACCTATACAAGTAGAGAGGTCACGGCTTACCGGACCTTCGCTAGAGCTCCAGGCCTGGCTTCAGGACGTGGAGAAACGCTTGGATACTATACAGTTAAGTAGTACCAGACAGGATGGCAAGAATAGGGTAAGAGGAATGACCTCTGACCTCGGCTCACCCATTATAGATGGGTTAAAGACTATGGCTCGGCAGATGTCGGATGAAATCGATCATCAGACATCAGTAATAAGAGATTTATTTTTGACGATGGGGGAGACATCTAGACAAAGACGTTCCATCATCGGAGGTATCTCTGCCTTAACAAATGTTGCGAACTTCGCCTTGGGGGTAGTAACGAACGGCAGGATAGACAAACTACACTCTATGCTCGTGTCTACTGAGGCGACGGCTCGCAAAGCTTTATCAATGGGGGAGGTATTAATTTCCCTCCTGGAAAGCACTCTTGGGGATGTTACGCGTCTCGAGGAGGCTCAAAAAAGGCTGGAGGATTCGGTTGGGTTGTTAGACTGGGCATCAAGTGGACGTGGAAAATCGGTGGGGAGACCCAACAGTTATTTTTTGCTTTAGTCCTGACCCTGAGAACTACAGATCAAGTACTTTAAAAAGGATACGACAGACCAATATGCATTAATGGGTGGGTAAAGGATCGATAAGGGACATTTGTCACCGGAACATTAACCCCGGATGCAATTTTGAACATATGCGTTACAGCCTCACGGGAGGGGATACGCTTTGATTTTTCCTCCCCGAGAACAGGAATGTTCATTGTATATGATCTATATATGTGAGGTTCGCCCCGGTTTCCTCTGGACAGCCTGATTATGTTATCTAGCCGCTTT
>NC_061832.1:10276564-10279064 GCF_019202785.1 Penaeus chinensis
ATTTACTTGCTTGCTTGATTCAGAAATACTTCTGCTCTTTGCTCATTTGAAGAGACGCACCTTTGCAAATGAATTTACGTCATATACCTTTTCCTTGGTCTAAAGATGCAAACGGGAAGTGAGAATTGAGAAGTAGGAAAGATGAAGGAAATATGGATTTTTTTTTTCTTGTTCCTCTCGGGAAACTTTGATGAGACTGGTAAGGAAGCGGGGATTAGAGTCAGAGTGGAATGGGGGGGGGGGGGGGGGAGGAAGAGATACAGATAGAGAAAGCAAGCTTAGTTGGTGGGAGTGGTAGTTTAAGTAGGCAGAAGTTACAAGCAAATAAAAATCATTAATAGCTTGAGAGGAGAGAAAGAAAAGAAAAGGAAAAAAGTAAAGCAGGTATAAGAATTTCGTACATTGTAAAATAAAGAAAAACAGAAGAAATTGGAAGATACGATAATATCGTGAATGTCGATCAGTAATTGCCGAGGTTGGGGCCAGTGAAGTGTATTGTGAAATGATTCTTAGGACATCTCACAACAAAGCTCTCTAGAAATGCTCTTCACTACCCTGGGAAGTGGGGCTGTGAAATAAGGAAAAAAGAAGATAATAGAGAGATAGGAAGATAAGAAATGGAGAAAGGAGAGAGATCGATGATAAAAAAAAACATTAAAAGATATAAAAGATATAAGTATGCAATAAAACAGCGTTAAATAAAGAACAAATAAAAAGGAAAGGAGTATAAAGACAATACACAGAAACATATAAGAAAAAAGTAGCAAAATAAAGTAGCAAAGGAAAAGATGTAGATAAAATAAAACAAGCAAGCAAAAAGAGAAAGAAAATGCTTCGGATGAAAGCTAAGAGGAGAACGAATAATGATAATAAATATAACAATAGTAACAATAGTGATAATAATAATGATAATAAAACATCAATTAAAATACAGTAATTGTAATGATCATTATGATAATCATAACAATAATAATATTGATAATAATTATAACAATAATAACAATAATGATGATGACAATTATAATGATAATGATAATAATACTAATAATGATAATGCTGTAATGATAATGATAATAATACTATGGTAATAATAATCATCATAATGATAGTAATAATATGGCAATAATAATAATTATAATGATAATACTTATATGGTAATAATATTAACAACAACAGCAATATTACTACTCCTACTACTAGCAGTAATAATGGAAATAGTAATAATAATAACAAGGACAAAACAATAGCAACAAAAATGATGATGATGATAATAATAATAGTAATAATAATAATAATAATAATAATAATAACAATAATAATAATAATAATGATAATAATAATGATGATACTGATAATAGTAACAATAATGGTAACAACAATAATAATAATGATAACAATAATAATTGTAATAATAGTAATAACAATAATACTAATGATAATAATAATGATAATAATAATAATACCAATAACAATGATAATAATAATAATAGTAATGATAATCATAATAACAATAATAATAACAATATTTATAATAATATTAACAATAATATGAATAATATAATAAGGATAGTGATAATAATAACAGCATTAATAATAATGATTTTAATTATAATAACAAGGAAACAACAAAAGCATTAATGACGATGATAACGGTAATGATAATGAAATCATGATGATGCTGATGACAATAATAATGATAATGATAAGAAAAGACGAAGAAACGGGAGAGTAATAGTGACAATAATACTGATGAAAGAAAGTGAAAAAAAAAAAAATCGACAGAAAATGTAAGGCATAATTTATAATAGCAGAGAGAGAGAAAGAGAGAGAATCATCCATGATTATTTACATTAACACAACTCCCAGCTCTTAACTCATACGAGCCGTTCTCGCGGAAACAATCGGATTATCGCTGCAACCTGTAATAACGCCCACTTAGATTACCCTTCAGTTAGATGGAGTAAAGACGCGGTTCCATGACTCCTTTACAACAACTAGTCCCCTGCTAAACCGGAACACCGTCCCACGTTCTCGTCCAGTGATATCGAGGGCTGCCCACACGACCCCGCGGGACGCCTCCTGTTCCGCGATATGTTAACATGGCGATCATAGCGGTCTCCAGGGAAGCAGCACTAACTGGATATACATTTGTTGTTTTTGTCCTTGGCACATTGTTCTGTTGCCCTTAAAAAGCGAAGAGTAAAGGGAAACACCCAACAAGATTACGGGTTAGACAAGTAGCTTGACAAGAAACACGGATACTCTTGTTGTAGAGGTCTGCCCATGTCAGTCATCTTCATCCTTTTCAGCGTACTGATCTTGTAGTTGTGGTTTGTTTTCCATATTTCCCTTTTGGCCCTAATACTGTCAATGAGGGATTAGAAAATAACACTCTGATAGCTATTCAAGCTTTCATGCAAAATGAAAAAACATGTTTTACTATATAACTGTATATTAATCATTGAAGTGATTGTTAACTGTTATGTCAAAGTTTTTAGTC
>NC_061832.1:10281564-10284064 GCF_019202785.1 Penaeus chinensis
ATAATAATAACAACAATAATAATAATAATAATAATAACGATAACAATAACAATCACAATAATAATAAATATAATAACAATAACATTAACAACAAAAACAAAAATATAATTATGATGATAAAAATAATAATATCAATAATGATAAAAAAGAAACATTGATTATAGTAATAATATCAACCACTCGCTCCGGATTTATGTTCTTTCCCTTGGAGTTTTTGGTGAATTTTGTTACATACAGATGGCTCCACATGTGCTCAGCCGGCAAGGAGTCTATCAGTAGGCCCTAGTTACCGATCCTGATTTCCCCATTCCTTGAATTAGGGGTAAAATTAATACCATTGCTATCGATACTGTTATTATTGTTATTGATGTTATGATTATTAATTTGTCATTAAACTATTTTAGACAATGAAATGATACAAAAGACCCTTTCTTAAAGTGAAAGAAAAGGATAAACAGGTGAGATAGGTAGTTTCTAATAACTGGCTATTTGGTGATTAAGAACTTAAAGGGGCGAATGAGTTAATACTGATAATAATACTACTACTACTAATAATAATAACAATATATATATAATGATAATAATGATATTGATAATAATGATAATAATAATAACAATAATATTAATGATAAAAATAAGATAAGATAATGATAACCAATAAACATTAATAATAATGACAATAATACTAATACTAATAATGATAATGATAATAGTAATATCAGTGATAATAATAATAACAATGATAATAATATTGATGATAAAAATAAGATATACAATAATAATTATAATAATTATAATGATAATAATAATGATATTGGAATTACTACCATTATTATTATTAACAAGATAGATCAAGATAGTAAGAGTAATAACAATAAATCACGGTAACAGTAATTGATAGATAGATGATTTTGACGATAGATTTTATAAAAAGGATAAAAATGTTGACTAATAAATATCTGCAAAATTAATGAATATCAGTATCACTGACAACAACTGAACTATCGATAAGGATGGGACTTTTGATAAGCATGATGATTTTGATAATCATCAGCACTGTTTACTGTCACCATTATTACTATCCTCATCACAATCACCACAATCGCCAATTTTAACTCCTTATAACACAAAAGTTTAAGATACAACTAGATGGTTATTCCCCTTTGCAACGTAATTACCAAGAAACACATGGTTACGACAAATCCATTATCTAACCCTTCAGAGTGTCAACAACGTCACCGTCACCGTTAATTGTGTCATCACTAAGAGTACTATTAACCTGATTATTACCATCGTGTCATCCATCGCCCTGTCGTGAAGAAAGGTGTATGGATAAATTGTGTTAATGTTCATAGATACCACATGCCAGGATGATGTAATTTGCCTTAGCATTAGAAATAAAAGAGAAGCACATTTTGACCCATTTCAAAGAGTGAGGAAAATAATGATAAGAACGTGATCTAGAATAACGGTTCGAATGAAATGGACATGGCAGAATAATGTGTGGGTGTGGGATGTCCACAGAATGTCTATCAGAAGTGGATAAATAAACTCGCGTAAATCCTTTGGTGATATATTGACTGGAGAGATTAGATACACGAGGGTCTGAACTGACGTACATCCGTCTCGTACCATGGTGACAGTGCGACTGGCTTCCTGACTTGGTGTATTACGGAGTTCCAACAATCCACGGTCAAAAGCGTCATTCAGGATACCAGAAGGGGCGACCTTCATAATTAGGTGTTTCACTGCCTTCACTGCAGCTTCTGCATGACCATTACTCTGTGGATAATGGGGAGAGGATATATCATGGCGAACACCCCATCGACACAGAAAGTCGTTAAAATCTCGGCTTGAAAACTGAGGTCCGCCATTAGTGCGTAGCCGAAGAGGGACTCCTAGGTCGCGGAAGAATCTTCTGAAGAAGCTAATGGTGGCGGCAGCTGTAGTGTCAGTGCCACAGCATGCTATCACAGGCCATCCTGAGAGTCGGTCAACATACACAAGGAAAGACTTCCCGCTGCACTGAAAAAGTCAGCTGACACAGACTCAAAGGATTTGGTAGGTGCTTCTTCTGTCATCATGGGCTCCTGTTGCTGACTTGGCAGAAGTACTTGGCAAGGCTCACATGATCTGACTGCATTTGTGATATCTGAATTGATACCAGGCCATCATACAGTCTGTCGGGCACGACGCTTTGTGGCCTCCACGCCACGGTGACTGTCATGTAGGCGAGCCAACACTCCTCGGCGAACGGTAGAAGGAACTACAATGCGGGGTCCCAGAAGGATGAGGTCTTCCTCGTGGTACAAATTGTCATGTTCCTTTCAATATGGGAGTAGGTCAGAGTCCAAATTGTCACAGTTGGCAGGGAAACCATGAGTCACTTTGTCGAGGAGCTTGACATATACCAAATCTTCACGTGCTGCTGCTCGCATCTTATCAAGCACCAAGTCACTTGACTGTATTTCCCTGATATTGCGCTCAGAGTGGCCATACG
>NC_061832.1:10331564-10334064 GCF_019202785.1 Penaeus chinensis
CTAGCAATTTATAGCAATATAACAACAAAAGAATTATGATATCTACACATATTCATACATATGTATATGCATATAGGTTATATGTATATATCCTTTTTTTTTTTTTTTTTTTTTTTTTTTTCAACAGCCATTTATTCCACTGCAGGACATAGGTTTCTCTCAATTCACCATTGAAAGGTTATTTGTCAGTACCACCGTTGATGATTGGATTCCCTTCCTAATCAACCGCGGGTCGGCGCACTAATACTTGTGCCACGGCACCTGCGTTTTGACTTCTCAAGGCGATGTGTCGTGTTTTCGCCGTGAGATCGGGCTCGAGCCAGGAGTCGGAGCGTAGGCAATTTTACGACTGCTGCGATGGGTAATTGAACTCGGGACCATTACTGTCGGAGTCCTGTGCTCTAATCACTGGACCACCGCAGCATGTGTGTGTGTGTCTGTGTGTGTATACATATATATATATATATATACATATATATATTGATTTATTTATTTTTTATTATTATTATTTTTTTTAACAGCCATTCATTCCACTGCAGGACATAAGCCTCTTTCTTTTCACTATTGAGAGGTGATTTGGCAGCACCAACCTTGCCTGATTGGATGTCCTTCCTAATCAACCGCGGTTCGGCGCGCTAACACTTGTGCCACGGCGGTGACTTCCCCTACGACCTCTGCGTTTGATTTCTCAAGGCGATATGTCGTTTTCTCGGGCTCCAGAAAGCAGTCAAAGCGCAGGCATTTTTACGACCGCCGCGACGGGGAATTATACTCGGGACCACGGGAGTCGGAGTCTGGTGCGCTAACCACTGGACCATCGCGGCAGTCATATATATATATATACATATATGTGTGTGTGTGTATATATATATATACAGCAGTGTATATATATATAAATATATATATATATATATACATATATATTCATATATATATATGTATATGTATAGGTATAGATAATATGTGTATGTATATATATATATGTGTGTACGTATATGTATGCAATATATATATACATATGTATTTGTAACATATATATATTATATATCCATATATATTTATATATACTAGTGTGTATGTCTGTGTGTTTGTGTTCAAGTGTGTCTTGAGGCGTGTGTGCGAACCCAAGTTGGCTCGAAGCGGCAGCGAAACCAAACTGAATCTCCGAGCTTTGGCCGCTGTTTCCCCGGCGTCTCCTCCTGTTAGTTCTGGCTCAATTACAGTGCAACAAGGGCTGATTGGGGCGTATATCAGGTCTGCAAGATCACACAGGATTACTTCGAACGTGTGCAAACATTTGGCCGCGCATACATTATACGCATTCATGCTTGAAGATGTACATAGCAAAGGGGCACCGCTGGCATTCGGATTCAAATATGCTCGCGCGCACTTGCAAAGGCATCCGGGCGTGCATTTGCGTAAGGATGGAGGACATGGATGCAACCAGCTGAAAATTACATATAGCATGTGTGTGTGTGTGTGTGTGTGTGTGTGTGTGTGTGTGTGTGTGTGTGTGTGTGTGTGTGTGTGTGTGTGTGTGTGTGTGAGCATGAGTGATTTCTATTACTGCTATTTTTCTAATGGATAAATGACTGGTTTTAAATCCATATCGCTGCGTGTTCTATCCATGCATAATTTCCACCTGAGTTGTTGATTTATGGTTCGAGCATCGCTGAAGTTATGCATATCATATACACAAATAGGTAACTGTCTTCAGTGTACACGAGAGAACTTGGTCCACATTCTGACCTTAAGTCTTCCTCAGTCTGGCTCCCGTGGCATTTACACTGCACACTGCATTGCAACTGTATCCCTCTCCACCGCAGTTGCTCTAATCCTTTCTTCTGTACCCGTTGTCGTCCCCCCTCCCCCCCCCCCCCCTCTCGCCTCCCTTGATGAACTCCTATCACCCGCTAATTGTGCTTCCGCTGTCTGTTGTAATTGTACAATTATTACCTTAACACGGGCATTACGTTCGCGTTTGTCCGAGCTGTATCTTCCCCTTATCGCGTCAGGGCTCATGTTATCACCAATTGTTCTGGCGGGGCGGGGGGTAATTTACCTGTAATTGGGGACATTATCACCCAATTTATCATTATTTGCTCGTCATGAGGGCGAGCGACCATCCGATATTTTCAAGATCAACATCCACGACTTGCATCATGATCGTTGTCTCAGAGGACATCGGCGCCGTCCCTCGACGAAGTGACCACCATCTAATCCGATCGACATCCATATGTGTATTCAGCAGATCTTTCCCAAACCGGACCAGATCACAATCGCGCAGGTTTTTAATTCTGTGGAGAAAATATGCAAAATTAAGAGGGCCAAAAAGAGATTGTGGGAGGCATGTTTATGATATTCCAGAGGAGAGAATATTAGGTTTTCATTTATTTTCTGATTCTAAATTCCGACGACGAGGAACACTTAATAACCGAAGGCAGGATACTTAAGGACATTTGGAAAAGCGAACTATTTAAAATTTTCAATGTCATACCAA
>NC_061832.1:10336564-10341564 GCF_019202785.1 Penaeus chinensis
GATCATAATTTTTTAAACTATTGTCAATGCTACTGCTGTCATAATTACTACTTCTTTATTATCATGGTTGTTATTGTTATTCATTATTGCAGTTATTGTTATTCCTATTATTATTATTATTATTATTATTATTATTATTATTATCATTATCATTATAATTGCTACTACTACTATTCTACTACTACTAATATTATTGTTATTATTGTAATATTATTAGTATTATTGTTATCATTATCATTATTATCATTATATATAGTAGTAGTAATAGTATTTGCATTAGCATTATTAATATTGTTTTAACCATATTTTTCCTTCTTATTCTTACTATCATTATTGTCAGTATTGACCTTTTATATCATTTATTCTTATTTTACATCATCATTATTATTAGAAGTAGTTGTAGTCGCAGTGGTATAATGATATAGCTAATAATAACACTGATAATATTGCTAGTAATAGTCACAATAATAATAATGAAAATAATGACAATAATGATAATAATGATAATAACAATAATGAAAATGATGATAATGATTATGATAACTATAATAACAACAATGGCAACAATAACAATATATTAATATTAGTAGTAGTAATAATGTTAACAATAATAATAATAATAATGATAACAATAATAATAATAATGATAATAATAACTAACAATTAAGACAATAATGATAATAAGGATAATAATCAATAATGATAATGATAAAAATGATAATAATGATAATATTGATAATAATAATAATAGTAGTAGTAGTAGTGATAATAATAATAATAATGGTAATGATAATAATAATAATAACAATAATGATAATGGTAATATTAATAATGACAATAATAGTGATAATGATAATGGTAATAATTATTAATGTAATCAGAATAATTATTAAGAAAATAATAATGATGGGAATGATAATAGTAATAATAATGCTAATAATAATAATAATAATAATAACAATAATAATGATAATAATGGTAATAATAATAATATTAATAATAATAATAATAGTGATAATAGTAATAAAAATAATAATAATAATAATGATAATGATAATAATGCTGATAATCTTTATTATTATAATTTTGTCATTGTTATTACCATTACTATTATTTCTTAATGATATTTTCATTATCATTATCATAATTATCATCATCATCATCATTATTATTATCATTATCACTATTATTATTATTAATATAATTTTTATTATTATTATTATTGTTATCATTATCATTATTATCATTATTCTATTATCTTTATTATTTCGTCGTTGTTATAGTTGTTGTTATCATCATCGACATCATCATCATCATTATTACCATAATTATTTTTATTAAAAGTAGTATTTATATTGATTTTATTATCATCAACTTTATTTAACCAACTATTTGTACATAGGATCGATAATGGATATATCACATAAAGTTGCAAATAATAATTCATTATATTTTCTCATGATCCTTCGCAATAGAACCGCTGACGTATTCTTTAAGGAAAAACAACGCGAAATTCCTTTATATTCGCATCTCTTCTTTTGTCTCTTGCTCTCTTCTTTTCTTGCCTTCTCTTGGCGTCTCTTCTCTTTCTTAAGTGTTAATTAAACCCTGTTTTCTTTAACAATAGCAAGGGCTCAGGAGCGAAGATGAAGGATGCGCTTTTATTTTAATTTTTTCTTCTTCCTTCCGCACCTTTCCTTTTCTTTCTTTTTGAGTGGCTTTTTCTCTCATTTTCGCCCTGTCGTGTCATTAGACAGAAAAAGATGTACTTATCTATATTCTTTATGTCATAAATAGCCTATAGATGTACTGTAGAGGAAAAAGTAACTCTTTCCTACTTTGAAAGTATGCTTTGAGGCTCCGTCAACATTTAGTTTCTTAACATAAAACGATATCTTCTACGGAAAGGCATTTTGTTGTGGTTTCTTATCAGCTGTTGCTGCTGTCCCCTTTTTGAGAGGTTTGTAGGAAAACTACAGAGAATAGAAATGTACTTGCCTGAAAAAGGATTTAGTGTGTCGGGGTTTCACAGATTCATTAAAAGTCTCTGCGATTGACGGATGTGGAAATCTCTCTCTGAGTGACGCCACAATTGTTGGAATGCAGGGGGGGGGGGGGGGGGCGCCAATCAGCGGATTTGGAAATGATGTTAATCAGGAATGAGGGGGGGGGGGGGGGTTGGAGGGGCTTTCTTTTGGTTCATTGTTTTGCTATTGATGGAGATACATTTATCGTTAACATTATCAATTACTATTATTATTATTGCTATTATCGTTATTATTATTATTATCATTATCATTATCTTTATTATTATTATTATCATTTTCTTTATTATTATTATTATCATTATCTTTATTATTATTATTATTATTATTATTATTATCACTATTATTTTATAATTTTTATCATTATCATCATCATTACTAGTAGTGGTAGTAGTAGAAGTAGTATCATTATTATCATCATTAGCATCATCATTATCATTTGCATCATTTTAAAAATCTTTTTCATTATTATCATTACTATCATTATTACTAGCATAACTATTTCTATTATCATCGTTATTTTTATCCTTGTTGATGTTATTTTTATTGTAATTATTGTCAATATTATTATCATTTTTATCACCGTTATTATTATTATCTTTATTATTATTATTAGGATTATGATTATTTTTATTATTGTTATTATTATCATTATTATTATTATTATTATTATCATTATTATTATTATTATTATTATTATTATTATTATTATTATTATTACTTTTATTATCATTATCATTATTATCATTATTATTATTATTATCATTATCATCATTATTATCATTATTATTATTATTTCTTTTTAATTATCATCATCATCATCATTATCAATATTAGCACATAATAATAATAATAATTATTATTATTATCATTATTATAATTATTATCATTATTATTATTATTATTATTATTATTATCATCATCATTATCATTATTTTTGTTGTTGTTATTCTTACTATTATTATAATTATTGCTATTGTTGTTGCTGTTGTTATCATCATTATTATTATCTTTATTATTGTTATTATAAAGATAATAACATTAATATCATTATTATCATTATCATCATTATTCATATTACTATCACTATCATTATTCATATTGTAGTGTGATCTCCGTGAACCCAGGGGTCCCGTCCCAGTTCTTGATGCCGGCGAGGGATACAGGCGCAAAGGACCTGGTTAACCCCTGTTAATCCGAATTCCCTTAAATGGTAGCATGGGGAGGAATTCAAATCATTTATGTGAGCTAGTTCCAGCGTGACAATCTCTTTCTGATGTTCAGCCTAACCATAAAATACTAATATTGACCAAGAAAACAAATCTTAAAATGTATGAAATGTTAAAGAATATCCTGAAGGCATATAAAATATCTAAAACTGCCGCATACGAAAACTAAAGGAAACGACTTCCAAAGTGGAGAGTCTGGCTGAAGGCCTTACCATTAAAACAAAGCAACCAGCAAGTCTGGCGACACAGCTGAAGGCTTAAAAAGAAATCCCCAAACTTAAAAAATGAAATACGGCAGCCTAAAACCCGAGTCTGGTGAAGCTAAAACAAGAAAAATAAAAATAAAAGATCACTCAGACTTCCTACTATGAAAGATTAAAAGTTACAAGTAAAAAGGAAAGAATACAAGCCAAGTTCATTATTAAAAACATGATGTTCGAATAATTCAATAAAAATTTTCTTAAGATCACGTCCAGCTCCTAAGCAAAGAAAGTCAGGTACGTCAGTATTCAGCTTATTATCTTCCGTAGTCGCCTCTCGTTATTCGCTGAAAATAGGGTGGCACTGCCGTTTTTTTTTTTTTTTTTTTTTTTATCACCGATGAATGAACGAAAACACTCGCTGACTGTCTTGACCAACTCTTTATTGTTTGAATCTTTTCTGTTTAAAATGCCTTGGTGACGTCAGAAGCAAACATTTTTAAAAACTATTTTCTTTAAATAAATATACTTAAAACACATAAATAAAAATGGGTAAAAGTAAAATGAAAAGCATTAAATAAACGTTTTAGAAAAAAACAAATACAATGTATTTAAAAAAGCCGAATGAACGAAATGTATAAAACGTTTCCCCTAAAACGAAGTAAAACCCGAGACCTTAAAAGTTTATGGAATGTTTAAAATACCAAAAGGAATAAAAGCCAATAAAAATAAGTTCGTAAGAATGTCTCGTTATTAAATTATAAAATTAACTGATTACAGAAAACCAGATGAAAAGGGTAAAACAATAAAAGCAAATAAAAGCGAGGAAATCAAACAAAATAAAGCAAAACAAGACGAGTGACAGGCAATGACCAGTCCTCCAGCAGGGCAGCCAGAACGGGAGAGCAGACCACCTTATATTATTATTATCATTTTTAGTAGTAGTAGTAGAAGTATGATTACTATTTTTATTATGATTATTATTGTTTTATTATTATCATTATCATTAATAATATTATCATTATTATTATTATTATTATTATTAATATTATTATTATCATTATTATTATTATTTTTTTTTTTTTATTATTATCATTATTATTATTATTATTATCATTATTATTATTATTTATGAATAACATTATCATTATCATTATTTTTATCAATCTCATGACGGCGCCGCAGCAGGTTTCAAGCGCGATTCCCTTGAATATTCAGCTACGATTCAATCTCATCGCTTTTCGCGTATTTTTCCCTTACATGTTGAAGCAACATTTATACGCAGGTGCGTTCATAAACAGAATATAGAATAGATGCAGAATGAATTGTGAAAATCACAACCACGCGTGAGCTCATTCACATATGCATGTGGATGTCTTTAGAGCAAAGAAAAAAGACATGTTGAAACTATTTCATTCTACGTTTTTTTTTTCTTTTCTTTTTTTTTTTTTTTTTCTTTGCTAACTGATTCGAAAGAATCTTCCTTATTCAACTTAACATCCAATGCGCTTGGACAAAAAAGCTTG
>NC_061832.1:10346564-10349064 GCF_019202785.1 Penaeus chinensis
TGTACATAAAAGTCGACATCGGACATGAAAAACGAAATTGATTTCATAATTTCAAATAAATGCGATGTAGGAAAAACAAAAGTGGAAGTTATAAATAAAGTAAATGTTGGCAGCAACCATACGTTGGCCAGATGCCAAATTAAATAATACCTTAGAAGGGGAAGGAACAAACTCATGCGAAAACCGCACCCAAATTTAGGTAACTTGAAGACGAGAGCGACAGAATTTAGCATTAACATCTAAAACAGAAATTACCTTCTCAGCGACTAAGATCTGAATATTGACCAAATCAACAAACAGTTCAATGACATAATAAAGGAAGCTGCACTTGAGGTAGGCGGCAAGAACGTCAAGCAAAGCTCCAGCATATATCGATAGAAACTAAACAGCTTATGCAAAAACGTAGGGTCATGAAAGTATCGTCAAACAGCGATAGAATTAGCTGAACTAACATAGACTATAAATAAGAACAAGAGAGATGTACAGAAATTCAATACTCAAATAATAAATTAAATAGCGATAACAAATAATAAATGAAAAAGTACCAACATGAAACAGCTAAAAGGAGACTCGGAATAGGGAGAAATCAAATGTATGCAAAAAAGAAACCAAACGGAGAAGTGACATATAGTAAGAATGAAATCATAAGAGTACTGGAAGACTTTTACAGGGATCTATGCAATTCAAATGAACAGCCACGGATAGGAGCGAACAAGGTAACTAGAGACGTCCTAACATCACAACTGAAAAAATAAAAAGATCGCTTAAAGGGATGAAGAGAGGGAAAACTCCATTGGCAATTATTTTGATACATAAAAATGGGGATAGAGAGGATCTAAAAAAAGAAACTACCGACCCATAAGCCTCCTATCAGTTACAAACTGTTCGAAAAAGTCATCACAACTCACACCTCTGACAGTCTGGATTCTAACCAGCCTAGAGAACAAGCTGGATTTCAAATTGGATTCTCAACAACATCCCACATCCACTCGCTCACCCAAATAAGAGAAAAAATAAACAAATATAGAAAACCCCTGTGTATGGCAAATACAAGTACAAGGCGAAATGCTTGAGGTAGTGGACAAGTATATATACCTAGGACAACTCATACAGACAAACACAGCTAGCGAAGAGGAAATTAGCGACGCATCAGTCTAGGCTAGAGCGCCTTCGGCAAACACAGTAGCATACTATGAGACTCCTTGCCATTATGTTAAAAAGATAAGTCTTTAACCAATGCGCTCTCCCAGTTATGAGCTATTGATCAGAAACATTGACTACAACCAAATTGCTGGAGAGGAAACTAATAAGTGCCCAGAAAGGGATGGAGAGGTTGATGCTGGGAATCGGCCTAAGAGATCGGATAAGGGTGACTTGGATCAGGGAGAATCATAAAGGAAAAATGACAATGGGCAGGTCATATATGTCAGCAGACGGGACGACAGATGGACAAAGAAAGTAACAGACTGGGCTATAGAAAACATAAAGATCGATTCAGGCTGATGATGATGATATATATACATATATATATATATATATATATATATATATATATATATATATGTGTGTGTGTGTAAATATATATATATATATATATATATATATATATATATAAATATATATGCATACAGAGACACAAGTGTACACACAGACAAACACACACTTTGAGGTGCTTGTAGTCACTGCTGTCCACCAATATGTAAGGGTTTTGGTTGACGGAAACTCACGGCCATGTCTCATTCTTTATTGTTGATATTATAGGGTATCGGTAGCGTAGCCGGCAACGAATAGGCCCGGGAAGGTGGGGGCCCTGGAGAGTGACCCCCAGGAGGAAGCCGCGTCCGAACAGGAGTGTGACTCGAGGTAGAGTGATTGTCCGGGTCAAGGTTGCTGGCAAAGGTCAAGAGGGATGTGTGCGTGTCTTAGGTCAGGACGGCGGCGGTGCCGCACTATTAGTCACCCCTGCTAGTTCTGAGATCGCTCGGCACACGCACCCACCCGTAGTCCTCGACGGGGTAGCGACTTGCTATGAACCTTCGCGGTGCTGGACCCATGTGGCTTCTTGTTCGCGCCCTGCGGCGTTCGCTCTTGTCGTCGGCCGGTGCTCGGTTTGTCCTGGCAGGTTGGGTCCGACATTTTCTGAAACCAGTACACCGAGGGCAGAGACAGGAGGGTGAACGGGGGAAGAGGGGGTTGTGTGAGGGCCGTATGTAATATATAATCAAATATGTGGCAGGAGACTAGTATTGAAGATTTTTATGTTGAATTTTCATTTTTTTATAATCATTTTTTAATAATAACTCAACTGTCCAGAGAAAGACAGAGGAACATGCTTAGGGAAACAATTGCAATAGTCCGCAAGGACTTGCTTGAATTGCATTGTCTCAGGATAGATAGAGGTGAAAATCTACAAGAGATAAGCATTGTGCATAACTATAAGGAAGGGAAAGTTGTCGCGTCCGCAAGGACTATCTTGAACGACAAACTTCCTTAGAAAAAG
>NC_061832.1:10371564-10374064 GCF_019202785.1 Penaeus chinensis
AGACAGAGACAGAGAGAGGGTAATACTTGAATCCATACAAAAGATGAATAATAAAGTTTAAGAGTGAGTGAGAGAGAGAAAGAGAGAGAGAGAGAGAGAGAGAGACAGAGACAGAGAGAGGGTAATACTTGAATCCATACAAAAGATGAATAATAAAGTTTAAGAGTGAGTGAGAGAGAGAAAGAGAGAGAGAGAGAGAGAGAGAGAGAGAGAGAGAGAGAGAGAGAGAGAGAGAGAGAGAGAGAGAGAGAGAGAGAGAGAGAGGGAGGGGGGGGGGGGAGCAGAGGAAGAGATAGCAAGAAAAACAGAGAGAGATGGGGGGGGGGGTGTAATCTCTTCCTTGGATTATGACGAAATAATTAGCAAAAGACCGATTCCTCGCCTTTAGTCGAAAATGATAATGCAATTTGCGATGCAGCCGTTTGCGTGTTTGCAACTGTGTGCACATCTTTAATCAAAAGCTTATAGTACCCGACTCTTGCGAAGCCAAAACTCCGGCGTTCAGCGAGCATGCAACCTTTCTCGACACTGGAGTATGAAGCATGGGTGCGCGCGTGTTAATTTCTTTTGATAAAACTTACTTCCTGGAGAACTGGCAACTCTCCAGAATTCCTCTTCTCGCTGCGCCGTTTTTCTCCTTTTTTCGGGGTGGGGGAAGGGGGCAAGGGAGACATGCGAGCGCTCACAGGACCCTTGAAACGGTCCTTTATGAATGCCCTTGCGGACCCTGGCACGGGCCCTTGTTTTTATTACTGTTTTAAGACAAAGTTTACAAAATATGCCCACATACTTTTCTGATAGGAAATTCATTACTCGCGTTTTCTGTGCTAAATCTAACTAAACTTTCTCTCCCGCTCTTGTCTTCAGGTAGGTTTTATTTCCTAAGGACGGGGGCAGGAGGGTAGGAACGGGAGATTATTGAGAATGGCAATTTTTTAAGGTTACAAAAGAGGAATCAACAAGAACAAACAGATGGATGACTAAGAACATAAAGAGCCTCACAGTCGTAAGTGCTAGCATAATTTTGCAACAATTTGCATCTCGTTTAAATTATTCCCCACCCCGCTCCACGCAAAAAATGCTGCCGGAGTAATAGTTAACAGAAGGAAAAGATTGAAATTTCTCCCCATGCTTCTTTTTCTCGAGGGAGAGATACTCTGTTGCGGCACTAAATGAAATGGGAAATAATTCAATTTTTCGACACAGCTCTCCAGTACCACCCAAGAGGGTGAGTCGCGGGATTTTTCTTTTTTCTCTCGTCTTTCGTTTCTTGGCGTAATGGGGAGAGGAGAGAATGGAAAGAGAAACATAATAAGGGGAAGGGAGTGAAACGGGAGAAGCTAAATTGGAAGAGAGGGAGAGAAAAACAAACAGCTGGAGAAAGAATATGAGAAAAACTGAAAAAAAAGAAAAGAAGAAAAATATATGTATAGTCGAACCAAGGAAGACAGACAAGAACGACGGGGAATGAAGCTGGGAAGAAGGAGAAGGAGAAAAGGGAGAGAAGGAGGAGCAGGAAAACGTGGAGGGGAAAATGAATGTAACGGCCGGAGGAAGGGATGACCGCAGCGGAGGAGAAAAATGGGGGAGGCGAAAAAAGAAGAGATAAGACGACCGACGCGAGACGAAAGGGGAAGTAAGTAAAGAATATGAATAGCTAAAGAAAGAAAGAAAGAGAAAAAAGAAGGGAGAGGAAGAAAAAAAAATGTAGGAAAAACAATAAAACAGAAAGACAAAGAGAAGCAAGAAAGAAGCCCACACAGACAATGAGCAAAGCGAGAGGCGCAGAACGAGAGGAAGGAAGGGCGAAAAGAAAGAAAGTCTTTTCGTGACGCCGGAGACCACAACAATGGTCGCCTCCTATTACAACCTGTGAATAATTTGCGTCTACTGAACCAGTCGCCGTGACCGCCTCGACTTCGCTAACATACACCTTCGTCAGGCTGGCCAATGCCCTTTCATGTGTGTCTGATGACCCAGCCTGGTTAAGGGGCGCTCGCGGGACTAGAGAAAGAAGGACATACAGATCGTTTGTTTTCTGCTTCTTTCTTGGTTTCTGTGTTTCTTCTCTCTCTCTCTCTCTCTCTCTCTCTCTCTCTCTCTCTCTCTCTCTCTCTCTCTCTCTCGCTCGCTCGCTCGCTCTTGCTCTCTCTCTCTCTCTCTCTCTCTCTCTCTCTCTCTCTCTCTCTCTCTCTCTCTCTCTCTCTCTCTCTCTCTCGCTCTCTCTTTCTCTCCCTCTCTCTCTCTCTCTCTCTCTCTCGCTCTCGCTCTCGCTCTCTCTCTCATTCTCTCTCTCTCTCTCTCTCTCTCTCTCTCTCTATCTCTCTCTCTCTCTCTCTCTCTCTCTCTCTCTCTCTCGCTCGCTCGCTCGCTCTTGCTCTCTCGCTCGCTCGCTCGCTCTTGCTCTCTCGCTCTCTCTCTCTCTCTCTCTCTCTCTCTCTCTCTCTCTCTCTCTCTCTCTCTCTCTCTCTCTCTCTCTCTCTCGCTCTCTCTCTCTCTC
>NC_061832.1:10389064-10401564 GCF_019202785.1 Penaeus chinensis
AGAGAAGGAAGAGAGAAGAGTAGAGAGAGAGAGAGCGAGAGAGAGAGATAGAGAGTAGGGAGAGAGCGCGAGAGAGAGAGAGAGAGCGTGCGATGAGAGAGGCAGGGCGAGGATTTGCAGCGATCTGAGCACAATCAAAAAGAGGAGAGGATACGAGTAGAAGAGAGATATGAGAATAGAGCAATATAGAGAGGAGCAAGAGAAGAGAGATGAGAAAAAGAGAAGCAGAGCGAGAGAGACAAGAGGAGAAAGAGAGAGAGAGTAGGAGAGAGAGAGATTGAGAGAGAGAGAGAGACTAGAGAGAGTTCGATAGAAGAGGAGAGAGAGGGTGAGAGAGAGAAGAGGAGCAGAGAGAAAGAATCGTAGAGGTATAGTGGTGGAGATGCGAGCGTGCAAGAGAGAGAGCTGAGAGAGAGAGAGTAAAATAGGGAGCATAGGAGGAGAGAGAGAGAGCGAGAGCGAGAGCGAGATAGAGAGAGAGAGAGAAGAGAGAGAGAGAAGAAGAAAGAGAGAGAGAGAGAGAGCGAGAGAGAGAGAGAGAGAAGAGAGAGAGAGAGAGAGAGAGAAGAGAAAGAGAGAGAGAGAGAGAGAGAGAAAAGAGGAGAGAGAGAGAGAGAGCAATGTCTATACATAAGCAAGTATAGGACTCATCACATGTAATAACACTAGCGAGCCTAAAAGATAGGCTTTGCGGACCAACGAGGCTGTCATCAAGCCACTCCCGTGTAATTTAAGGCCGGGCGAAAGCAAACTTCGCAACCACAAATAAAAAGCAAGATACAAGAGAGATTTCCTCCCAGCTTCTATTCCAGTCAAGAAAAGCCGCCCGCCAACGGTTTCAAGCGGACGGGCTCCGGTTCATTCTCCCCAGGCCTTCGCCTCCACTGGGCTGACCACGACAACCTTCCCTCAGCACTAGCCTATACTTGTGCTCAGTGTGTATCTATCTCAGTGTTGCTTGTACTCTCTAAGAAAAAAAAGAGAAACAAAAGCCAACGTCCCCTTTTACTACTCCAGATTGCTTAACCACTTTATAAAGGGTCAATCTAAAAAACGATTTACACTGTCTGTCTGCCCTGTCTCTGGCTCTGTTCTGGGTCCTTTCACTTACTCTCTTACTGTCTCTTCTGTCCGATGTCTGTCTGTCTGTCTCCTTCAGGTCTTACATCCATCTCTCCACTGTTGTGTCTGACAGACTCAGTTCCTCATTCTCTCTTATATATTTAAACGTACATATTTGTATATTTATATCCTCTATATTACATGACATATAACCCTCCCTGTGATTTTCCTTCCTCCTTCCTTCCCATTCCCCTTTCCCCCTCCATCCATTTCTTTCCCTCCCTTCCACCCCCATCTCCCTCCTTCTTCTCATCCTCCCTTTCCCCTCCCTCCCCTCTAACCCTCCCCTTCGTCCCATACGTCGGACCCCCCCCCTCTCCCCTCCCCACTCTCTCTCTCGCTCTCCCACCTCTCCCTCCCTCTCTCCTCCCATCCTCCCTCCCTCTCCTCTCTCCTCCATCTCTGTTTCTCTCTCCACCTCTTCTCCTCCTCCTCTCTTCACCATCTCTCCCCACTCCCCTCTCCCTCCTTCTCCACTCCGCTCCCTCCCCCCTCCCTCACTCTCCCCCTCCTCTCTCCTCCTTCTCCCTCTCTCTCTCCCCCTCCTCTCTTCCCTCTCCCCTCCCAACTCCCCTCGTCTCCATCACCACTCTCTCCTCTCCTCCTCTCCCTCACATCCTCTCATCTCCTCTCTCTCTCTCCGCTCACTCATTTCCCTTCCCATCTTCATCTTATCCTCTTCCTTCTTTTTTTTCTTCTTCTTTCTCCTTTTCTCTTCTTTTTCACATTTTCATTTTTTTCTCACTTTCGCTCACTATCATTCCTCACCCCTCCCTCACTTCCTCCCCTCCTTTCTGTTTTCCTTTTTCCCTCTTTTTATCCCCTCTCATTCCCTTCCTTTTATTATTTTCCCCTCTCCTTCCCTCCTTTGCTTCCCTTCCCCCCATCTCCTTTCTCTCGACTCCTCCTTATTACACCCTCTCCTCCCTCCCTTCTCCCTCCCCCACCTCCTAATCCCCTTCTGGTCTCTCTATTTTCCCCCTTCTTTCCCTCTCCTCCTCTTCTTTCCCCCTCTCCGTTTATCTTCTCTTTTTTCCTTTTTCATTCCCTTCCCTCCTCCTCTTCCCTTTTTTTCTCCTTCTTTTCCTTTTCCCCCCTCTTTCCTTCCTGGTATGAGAGGGTGTGTCCCCTTCTTGATCCTTTCTTTCATCTTTTCCCCTCTCCCCATCACCTCTCTTTCCCCCCTCCTTCCCTCCTTCCTTCTCTTCTTTCTTCTCTCTCTCATCCCTCCCTCCCTCCCTCTCTCGCGCTCTTTATCTCCCTCTCTCTCTCTCTCTCTGTCGATGTCTGTCTGCCTTCTGTCTCTCTCTCTCTCTCTCTCACTCTCTGTTTGTTTGTCTGTCTCTGTCTCTTTCTCTCTTATATATTTACATACACATTGTATATTTATATCCTCTATATACAGACATATATCCCTCCCTTCCTCCTTCCCTCTCTCTCTCCTCTCTCTCTCTCTCTCTCTCTCTCTCTCTCTCTCTCTCTCTCTCTCTCTCTCTCTCTCTCTCTCTCTCTCTCTCTCTCTCCCTCCCTCCCTCTCTCCCCATTCAAAACAAAAATGACATATAATTATTACTCAAGCTTCACAGTCACCACAAGGGGCAAACATATAAACCCAGATCTTTTCGTAGAGTCAGACGTCTTTCCCAACAATGTAAACATATTCCTAAATATAAACAAGTGCCAAGGCGAGCAGAATGTTTGACATTGCAATCCGGCGGTCAAATCATTAAACACCATCAGAATAGAACACACCAATGCACAGTCTCTCCTCGGTCATTTCGAAGAAATCAAATTGATGATTAAGGAGAGAAATATTAATATTTTGTGTATTAGTGAAACTTGGCTTCACCAAAAAATATCAAGCAGTTTCATCAGCATCCCAAACTTTCATGTATACAGATGTGATGCAAAATTATTTAAATGACGATCTAAATAAACCAAATGCAAATGATAATGATAATTAACAAAAACCATTCGAAAACCATTCAATAAAACCTCTCGCGACCTAACGCATTACGATCCTCAGTTACTCTGCCATCATATTATAGCCAATGACTAGTCACTCTCAGAGATCCTAACAGCTAAAAATAAGTTCAATGAATGCAGAAGCGATTCTGCCGAGACTTGGAAACTAGTAAATGCATTAGTGCCTATAAAGAAACAAAATACAGACACTTGCCAAAATTCCATAAATAATATAAAATACTTTAATAACGTCATTGCGGAAGTAGGTAGACACACTTTTGAACAGACAACCGCCCCCACATATCAACACAACATAACGGAACGAACACTACAACAAACTTCTTCAGACCGCAACCAGTAGGAGTTTAAGTGTTTAAGTGTTTTAAACAATAAAACACTTAAAAAAGACAAATTCAGTGGGAGCAGATGGAATTGCACATCGTTTCATCAACGATAGTTTACCAGTAATTGTACACTATCTGACAGTATTTATTAATACATCTATAGTCAACGGTGTTTATCCATCACTTTGGAAACACATCATCATAACTCCGATTTTCAAATCCGGTGACAGAGACGAAATAAATAAATATCGACCCATCACTATACTACCAGTAATATTTAAAGTTCTCTATATCTAACACGCAACACGGTTTTAGGAATAAATTATCCACCGAAACGGCATTACTAAAAGTTACAAATGAAATTTATAGTAATATAGACAATAACCAGATCAATTTGCTCACTCTTTGTGATTTATCGAAGGCCTTTGACAGTGTCAGCTAAGAATTACTTAACAAATCACGAAATTGATAATTTTTGGTTCAAAAGTTACCTGTCCGCGAGAACTCAATCAGTCAAAATCCATGAAAAAGTGTCATCAGTGCAATCAGTTTCGTTCGGTGCTCTACAAGGCTCCATCTTTGGCCCAATCTTATTTACTATATTCATAAATGATTTCTTATCAATTGCAAAAAACTGTCTTCTTGTTCAGTACGCCAACGACTCTCAATTCTTCACGCTGCCTCTGTAAACAATCTAAATTAATTGATAGAAAAGACCAAACAGACCCTAACAAAAGCAAATAAATACTTCGATATGAATGGCCTGAAACTAAATCCACAAAAAAACACAATGTATTTTCATAGGCAGCCGTCAGAACAAAGCAAAAATACCCACAGATACAGTTATAGATTTACAAAGTCGCTAGATCAGACCCAACACAACAGTAAAAAACCTAGGGGTACACGTAGACAGATACATGACATTCGAGACACACATTGATCACATCTACAGAAAAGTAATGGGCACACTGATATACTTGAATCATATAAAAAAATAAAATACCCACAGAAACAAGAATTGCTGTTATACAAACACTAGCACTTGGTATCCTTAATTACTGTCTAAACATATGGGGCTCCTCAAACAAAACACAAATACAAAGGACACAGAAACTACAGAACAAAGTACAACAGAAATACAAATATGACACGTGTATTCTGATCCATAAAATAAAACAAGGAAATTACCCAAATTGGCTATTACCTATACAAACAACAGGTAACATAACAGGTGTCCTTACAAGGCAAAATAACTCCTTATATATCAAAAGATTGAATACAGAAACCGGGGCAAGAAATATGCAAATCCGAAGACTGGTGATCTGGAACCAACTACCAGAAAATATTAGAAATATTTCCAACCAAAAGACATTTAAAACAAAAGTGAAAGAACATCTACTGAAATATCAATTACACCAGGCGTTAGAGCATCAAGCCAAGTACGAAATTTCAGTCATCTGTGAAATTAATGTTCTGTCTAATCTAGTCAAACAAACATTGGATAATATCTATGTATATAACATCCCATTACATAATGTAAACAACATATTTATAAATGTAATACCCATTGTAATTAATGGAATAAAGTGATAATAATAAGAATAAAGATAATAATAATAGCGATAATAAAGATAATAATAAAGATGATAATGATAATGATGACATATTGAATAAAGTAATAACAATTATTATGAATATTTTTAACACAAGTATTACCCTCATAATTTTCCCATTAATATATTCATTTTATTTAAAAAAAAAAAAAAAAAAAAAAACAGCTTTATCAACTTTTTTTATAAGCGGTGATAAGTGGTAATAATAATGTTAATATCAATAAGAAGTGGTAATAATAATGTTAATATCAATAAGAAGTGGTAATAATAATGTTAATATCAATAAGAAGTGGTAATAATAATAATGATGATGATAGCGATATGAAAATAATAATACTCAAATTGATGATAAGAGGCATCATTATGTTTCCTCACCATTGCGATGATGACTTGCTTCCATTTCGATTGACTGCTAATGAATCTAGTAATCTGCTCTAAATCTTTCTTTCGCAAAACCTCCTTTGACTTCAGTTCGTCAAGGACGAAAGTTTGTCCTGGAAATCTCCTGTGCTTGCCTTCTTGCTCTGCTCTTGCTCATCGGCCGCCTGCCTTTGTTCCTGCAGCGTTCTCAGAAGTCAAATGCCCTTTTCTCTCTTCCTCCGAAAATCAGTCTTTCTCCGGTCTGTTTCATTTCCCGTCTGTCTTGCTCTCATTTCCAACTCGTCAGCCGTTCCCAAATGGCAGTCTGAACCTTCCTCCGTACTCTTTCATTCGTCCTGCTCTTCTTTCCCTTCATTGCTTTACCTCTTCTCCAAACATTCTTCCTTCCTTCCATCAGCTTTTTCCTTTTCTTAGTTTCTTTCTTAATATTTTCAGCATTATCCATTTCTCTTTCGCCTTCTCTGCACCTCTTCATCCTCTTTTTTTTCCCAATCCTCTACATCTTTCTCCCCATGCTCCATTTTCTCCTTCCCCACTTCCTATTCCTCCTCCTCAGCCTCAACCTACTCTTTCCTCTCTTCCTCCTCCTACTTCTTCCTTGGTTTCTTCACATCCCATCCCCTCTTCATTCCCGTTCTCCTTTACCTTCTCTCTCCTTCTTTTACTACTACTACTATTATTACTGCTGACATTTCTTTTTTATTATCTTTTTCCTCTCCTGATAATATTTAATTCGTTCTTTCTACTACATCCTACTGGTTTTCCCTCTCATCACTTTGTTCCTCTCCTTATCCCCTCCTCCATATCTATCTCCCCAAGCCCCTCTTCCTCCTCCCCCTCCTCCTTCTGTATTTACCAACACTTCCTCCTTTATCTCACCCTCCTCTTCTGTCTCTTTCTTCTTCTCCCTCTTCCTCCTCCGCTTGAGACCCTCCTCCTCCTCCGCTTGAGACCCCCCCTCCCCTCCCCTCCTCCTCCTTTGACTCACAGCGGCCTTCCTGTGTGTTCCTTTCGGGCTCTGCTGCCCCGACGCCTTCTCTCGACTTTTCACGTCCCTTCTTGCTTGCTTCTTCAGGGAACAGCCTCCTCCTTCCTAAGCCTTTGGTAGGCGGCTGTCAGCCCGCGGTTTGCATTTATATTTTATTACTGATAATGCTGATTCTAATGATGAAATTGTTATTGTTATTGTTATTATTAATATCTTCATTATCATCATCATCATCATCATCATCACCACATTCACCATCATCATCATTATTATTATCATTATCTTTATCATTATCACCATTACTATTATTATTAGTAGTAGTAGTATTGTCATTATTATTATCATCATCATTATTATTATTATCATAATTATTATTATTATCATTATTATTATTATTATAATGTTATTATCATTATTATTATTATTATTATTATTATCATTATTATTATTATTAATATTATTATTACTGTTATTGATATTACTATCATTATTATTTCATCTTCAATATGGTTGATATTACATAATTGTTATCATCATCATTATTATCATTGTCTCCACCCAGTTTCGGTTTCCCAACACTTCTCCATATTGTTCCTCCTCATCTTTCCACTCCTCCACCTCCTCTTCCTCCTCCTCCTCCCGCTGCTCCTCCGCTTCCTTCTACTCCTCCTCCTCCTCCCCATCCTTCTCTTCTTCTTTTCATTCTCCTTCCTCTCCTTCACCTCCTCTTCCTCCCCTGCCTCCTCCTTCTCCCTCAACTCTTCCTCTTCCTCTTCCTCTTCCTCATTTTCTTCCTCTACTTTTTATTTTTATTTTTTTCTGTTCTTCCTCCTCCTCCTTCCCCATCTTCATCGTCCCCACACTGTTTCGGTTTGGCAACACTTCTCCGTGTCCTTTTTATTGCCAATTTCTTTTCTCTCGGGTCTTTGTATTCCTTTTTTTTTTTTTTTTTTTTTTTTTTTGTATTTCTTTGTCCAAGAATCTCATCTTCGTAAATTGTTCGTTGCTATTTGTAACCCGATTGAGGTACAATTATACCATCTAGCAAGATCTATTGACTGGTTCTCTCACCACCGAGTGTAAAGACGCATCATTGTAACAGTAGTAATAATGATAATCATTTCAGTAGTAAGAATGATAAAAATTACAGTAATAATAATATTGATGGCAGTGATGAAAATGATAATGAAAAAAATAATAACATTTCTACTAATAATAACGATAATAATTATAATAAAAATATTAGTAGTAATAAAAACAAAGATGGTTATGTAAACAATAATAATAGTAATAATAATAACAACAAAAACAGTAACAATAATATTAATGATAATAACAGTGATAACAATAAGAATAAAGATAATAATAATAATAGCGATAATAAAGATAATAATAAAGATGATAATGATAAGAATACGAATAATTAAAGTATTAGTCATGATAATGATAATAAGAATTATAATAATAATAATAATAACAATATATATAGTAATAATAATAATGATTATAATGATGATACTAATGATAATAATAATAATAATAATAATAATAATAATAATAATAATAATAATAATAATAATAATAATAATAATAATAATAGTAATAATAATAATCATGGAAATGATCACAGTAACTGTAACAATATAAATAATGATAATAATATCATCAGAAATAATATCGATGACGATAACAATACTGATAACTATAATCATTCTAATAATAACATAATGATAATTATATAAAAAAGCACAATACTTATATAGTTGATGATAATAAAGGCAATGATAAAAAAATACTAATAACAGTGATGATAATAACTGTAGTAAGCATAAATAAATGTAATAATGTTTGTTGAACTGTCTCGGGAAAACATTTGGAGCTCACTGAAGGCCACCTAGCTGACCTCTGACTGCCCTTTTGCTTAGGACTACTGACAAAATGTTGTTAGGCGCTCTTAAACAGATGACCTCGGCGTTTTTGCAAGTTTTCGACCCCATGGTAACTATCATAGGTTGCTACCATACGATGTATAAATACCCCAGGGCCAGAAAGTCTGTGAGACAAAGTCAGACACACACACAGAGGGGTCAAACCTGGTCATATGAGAAGGTAGTCGCTGAGATACATAGTGAGGGTCTGTGTCTTGGTGCCCTGACTAGTGTATTATGTTCAGGCGTGGGCAATCATGATTACAGTTTTACATACCTCTGACAGAATACAGTAGTCTGTGACTACTGTAATTGTACATGGTAATATAGAAACATGTCATACATCATCAAAAATAATGCGTTGATATGCTTTTGCCACTGTGTTTACATAACACTGTGTTTTTGTTTACGGCAGTTTTACATAGTAAATTTAGCATATAATACGAGTATATCTTCCAATTTATCAGATGAAATGAAATATTCACATAGTTCTTTATACCTCATCTTAGGTAGTCTGAAAGGCTGTATCACATGACATTCCGAGATATAATGCTCAAGCGTTCGCTTGTTTTCTTCGTTACACAGTCTACATTTAGATTCATCTGCACTTCTTGCACCGTGCAGTTGCCAATACATTCTGTAACCTAAACGCAGTCTGGCAATAACCACGTCACATTGTCTGGTTTCACTTCGGTGCCACCCATAGGAGGGCTTGCTATTTCTATACTGATCGCAGTGCCTTATGGTACAGCTTTCAGGCCTTTGAGTGTTCGTCAGATCTACTAGTTCTTCCTTATGAGAACTTTTCAATATATGTGCAACCCTAGCAAGAGGCATCCCAAGATCTATGTTCACAGTATCTTTGCTACAGGCTTTCTTCGCCAATTTGTCGACGTGGTCGTGCTTGCCTATACCAACATGAGATGGTATCCATACAAATTGAATGTTGAAATTGCGCTCTATTGCACAAGTTACGTTACGCTTAATGCAACTCACAATTTCCTCATCACCACCTGCTTTGAAAGAATTTAGTGTCCAAAGAGAACTCTGAGAGTCACAGAAAACTACTCCAGAGCCCCGAGACATTAAGAATTCCGTTGCAAGGAGTATACCTGCCAGCTCCGTTTGTGTAGTGCTGGCCCAATTTTGCACTCTCATATTAACTTGATGTTGTAGTAAGCCATTTTTGTATACAGTACAAACACAACCAGCTTTGTATCCAGACTGTACGGATCCGTCAACGTAACACTCGTATACATCATCGCCCATGGACTCTGTGTGTTCCTTTGCCGTTGCTAATGCAATATGTTGTAACACGCAGTTATGTACGCTGTTTTTTTTTTTTCTCTTTTTTTTTTTGTGGTAGACACGTAAGGTGCACGAACAATTTTGAATTTTTCCATGGTGGAATGGATCGACCCTGTGGTATTTTACTAATTGGGACATTGTGCTTTGTAATGTTCATGCAGATTTTGTGTATTAGAGGGCGCGCGTGTGTGTGATTAGTCACGTCTGCTTGCGTGATTTTATGCTGCATTTGTTTTTGGAAGTCTGAAAGATACAAGGGTTCCCTCAGAGCTTTGACCCCAAATATAGTGGAAATGAATATTATTCTATCAGAGATGGATGATAGGTTAAGTTCTGATCTCATGTTTACTATCCTTGCTGTTCTCGGGGCGCCGAGGATAATCCTCATGGCTTTTGCACTACTTCCAAGCTATTTCTTTCTGATTCCTTACACTACAACAAATGCAGTGCAGGGAACAAAAGCGAGTTCAGAGCTTTTTGATATCTACAAGCAGGCCAATACCCGTGACACCCTTATTCAGTTTCTTAAGGCTAACAAAAATATACGGGAATTAAACACTCATTTCAGAAAAGAACACTTTGAACAGTTCCTACAAAGCATTAACAATAACACCTCAATGTCTGAGGTCTAGAAAAAATTAATCGACTCTCAGGCAAACCAACTAACACCCCGCAGTTCCATAGTCCTCTTGCACAAACAGACAATGGGCTGGAGCGTCCAAATTGAGCTCACTTCCCACAAATATTCAGAACCACCTTAGTCAGTCTAAAATTGCACTTAAATTTGCCATTGAGATTGGATGTTCTGAGACAGACCCTTCAGACTTTGCTGAGATTACTGAGTGGGAGCTGAACAATGCACTGTTCAAAGGAAAAGCGTCTGCACCAGGTGAAGATGGAATTACCTATAGTGTCCTCCGCCTTATAGCTCAGGTACCTGGTAATCCCCTTTTGCACCTGTGCAGGTTAAGTTTGTCACAAGGTATTCTGCCTGGTCTCTGGCTGCGCAGTCTAATCATCCCTATACCGAAACCAAACACTGATAAATACCGCCCAATTTCAATAACCTCATGTGTATGCAAAGTTCTAGAAAGGATAATTTTGAACAGACTCATGTACAGGTTGCAAAGTAAATTCTCTCACAGACTGTATGGATTTATATCAGGACGTAGCACACAATATTGCTTTACAGAGTACTACTCAAACTCTAATCCAGGGAAGCACACTGTTTTTCTTGACCTTAAGTTAGCTTTTGACATTGCAAACAGAGAAATTATCTTAGAACAATTAGTAAGCTTTGGCATCCGGGGTAAATTATTGAGCTGAATTAAAATGTATCTTTCGAACAGATCTGCAAGTGCCTTGTTCAGGGATGAGAAGTTCCACTTCACAATCTTTTAAACTTGGGATGCCACAGGGAGGAGTTCTCAGTCCTATGTTGTTCAATGTCCTCATACTAATATTAAAAGTTCACCTTGAACTTCGTCTTCAGCTGAGGTTCCCTACTGATAATTTTGGTGGCAGCAGTGGGATACAGTATCACGAACCCAATGCCCCTCAGTTCTACTCGTTAATGCTGCTTAAGTGTCATCGCCACTAGTGTGAAGTGTCAGTGAAAAGACATGTCGGCCCTTGACATGAGTGAATGAATGAAGGCCTCCCCATTACCTGACAGTGATCTCTCTCAGGCGGCAGTGCTGCACCGTCCTCAGCTTTATCTGCCACCGCACAGCTCACCCACAACTCTGAATGTGCTGCTGGAGCACGACTACCTGGCGAAGAAAGTCGCTCTTTCTCTGGAGTGTTACAATAGCCACCTTCTGCTGGCAGCATCGGTTTGTAGGATATCTGAGTCCAAGTACTTGCTGTCCTATCAGGTGTGCAAACCAACTCTCCTATTCCAGACTGGCCCGAGAACTCCCCACGAAACCGCAACGACGTACAGGATCGCCGGTGGTACTAGTACAATTGCCAGTGAAGGAAACTCCTTGAAGGTCCCACGCATCCTTGTCATATTTTGGATGCTCCGGGTTAATATAGAAAGCGATGATGACCTGGAAGCTGGAACGACAACAAGGAACGACCCGAGAACGACGACGAGTGCGAACCCCGGAGTAACAAAGAAAGTGAACCAAAGCCCAGGCTGTCAGATCCTGCTATAGAGTTAAAGCCCAGGAGTGCCGGTATTGGCCCTTCCTAGGATTTATTCGAGTCACAGTCCTGTGGAAGGAACAGAGAAGGTAACTAAATCCTCGGCGCATGCTTGGAGCCTTCCGCCTTGGTGTCCAGCAGGATGAGAAGTCATGACCTCTCTTGCAGCATGGACATGGACTGCTGATGTCGAGATGAAAACTGAGAAGTGACCCGACAGTGCGACGCCTGTCACAAGGCGCCTCCACCAGGTACAGCTATTTCGACTATCCATAGGTCATAGGTCAGGACCAATGATCCATAACGCAGGTTTCAAGTGACGGCCACGGAGTCGGAGCCCCTCCACGAACGTTCCAGGCGCGGGAACCGCTGCTGAATGCACCACACGACGCACAGGAAGACGTGACCCGCGAGAAGCGCGCAACGATGTGTTTGAGATCTGCAACACCGGCGAACCGCGTGTGACAATATGTCTTTTATTTTATTGTAACTATTGTAGATTAATGCTATACACGTGTGTACTTTGTTTTTCTTTTTTTCTTTTTTCTTTTTTAAATGTTACTGGAAGTACATGATACCTTCAGCGACGTCCCTCCAGCCCTTTAAGTTTCCCCGCCCGGGAGAGGATTGTAGAAATGCCTCGGGAAGACATTTAGAACTCACTGAAGACCACCTGGCTGACCCATGACTGACATATTGT
>NC_061832.1:10414064-10416564 GCF_019202785.1 Penaeus chinensis
CTGTCGTTATCATTTCTTGATAGATAATGTATCTCGGATTCAACTCAGAATGTTGGAGAATGCGTAGTGTTGTGATGCTCATGGTTACAGATAGTAGAATCAGTTCGATTATAGTGCATTCATCTTTGGAGACTTTGGAGACACCCTTCGGGTGCATCGGCCGAGCGGATCTCGCTGTATTTGGCCGAAGACAGAAAGCTCCGTCACGCAGCCTGGCACTTCGGGCCAGGTTCCTTAGGCACGAAGTCGATCCGGGGATCTTCAGGACAGTCGCTTTCAGTTCTGATCAGTGATCGAGACTATATTAGGAAAGAGAGATTTTGGCCCACGTCTTTGACTGACTGAAAAGATTTTGTTCTGGTCAGTCCTTCTGTCCAGAATTGGGGAGCTAACAATATGGCCCACGTTCTGCTTAGTTTTTGGTGCGATTTTTGGAAGGCACGAACTAGAAATGAGGGATTTGGGGGCAGTGCCTGACTGCGTGCGAAAGTATGCATAGCCAATTTCGGGAGATTTTAGGTTGTTACGGGGATTTTATTGCCAGTTCTTTTAGGTAATTTGAAGGACAAGAGAATTACAAATATGAAGCAGACTATAAAGCGAAGTAAGAGGAAAAACAGCATGCATTAAATGTCAGGGGAACTTAAAACTGAAGGGACAAACCTAGAAGGCCTAGAATAAACTTTTTTTTCGGCTAGTACTTGTGGCCGACTGCTATATATAATTAAATAATTTATGTTTCTAGTACCTGACTTTCAAAAATTCCGTGTAACTAAGTCCTAGGGATCAGACTGGATGCAAAAGTTCTCGGCAGTGTCGAATACAAGGGGCTCAAAGTTGGTCCCGTATTCAAGTGATATAGAGGGGCATATCCGTAGAAGAAAATGCGTATAAGTCCTTGGGAGGATGCGGTAGAGTGGTCACTTCCTTTCCTTTGAACCCATTATGCTACCTCTGCTCACTCACAGCAGAGGTGACTGAGTGATCGGACGCGAACTACCACTGAACTATGCCATCTCCACAAGAGGCTAGAAAGTCAAAAATAAGAAGCAACTCGTCAAATGCTGAAAACGGAGTGATTATAGTTATGCTTGAAAAGCTCTGCTTAGACTTTTTTTTGGTTTAGTATCATTCGAAGTGAACATTTATTTTTGAAACGACTGGTGTTTAAAATTGAGACGAGGGATTCTAGAGTTATATCGTATTAATTATTTTAAAAATGAGTTTTCTGGTTCGTGTTTGCAACAGATTTTTTTTTTTTTTTTTTTGTCAATTTTTTTTTTTTATTTTCCATTTTAGGAGCAGCAGTCTCTGGACCCAAATATCGGATCCGCCGAAATTTCAGCTTGCATTCAGGACGCGTCGTCGAGCAATAGACGACCAAGAGTACACGTAGTTGCCAGACACCGTCTGTGGGATTCCGAGAAAAGGTTCTTAAATAAGTGACTATTCCCGTAAGAGACTTTCTTTGGAATCTATGCCTTCTGTGTTAATGAGCATTTTTGTGCATATTCATATACGAAAATAACCAAACTTTTTAGAGCGAGGACTAGATGATATTTTCGGGAGTAGTCGTTGGGCCTGAGCGGCTATAGATCAGATTTCTCCAAATAACATGTAAATCACATAAAGGAGCGATTCGTTTTCCGCCTTGACGGGTGAGGTAGATGGATGAAGTCACTGAGGTGGTGGTCGGAGAACTGGGAGCGAGGGCAAAACTTCGTGAACTTCACTTTAGAGAAAAGCTGGTCGCAACAGAAGGTGCTGCCTGTGATGTGGCGGGCGGGCAGAACGCAGTTTGGAAAACTGCCATAGGGGAAGACGATGACGAAAAGAGGTGCGGTTCTTTGCCCTCTGTTCTCCCGCGGAGAGTCGCATGTGTCTATGTCCACGTCGTCAGGCGAGAGGCAAACGGGCAATGGTGTCTATCCTTGTCCTTGCGAGGGAGTCACACACACACACGCACGCACGCACGGACACACGCACACACACACAAACACACACACACACACACACACATATGCACACACGCATGCACGCACGGACACACGCACATACACACGCACACAAACAAATACATATAAATATATATGCATCCATCCATTTATATATATGTGAGTGTGTGTGTGTGTGTGTGTGTGTGTGTGTGTGTGTGACTGTGTGTTTTGGTGTTTGCAACCACCACTTAAAGAAAAACTCCATATTCATCGGCATCATGAATCCGTTTCATATTCTCCTGATCGTACACGTATCCTGCAACTTTAATCCATAACAAAAGTACAAAAAACAAAAGAATAACAAACAAAAACCAGCAACAAAGAGAAGAGGAGAGAGGCACCGCAGCAAGACAGGAGCCGGCGCGACTGAGCCTGGGTTATCAGAGAAATAATTTCAAACCTCTGAATAAAAAATTCAGTCGAGAACACCTGCTGCATTAAGTCGTTCGTTAAAGGGTTCGATTAGGCGTCCGGTCTGCCAGGCAATTTTCCCGTTCTTTTTC
>NC_061832.1:10446665-10449165 GCF_019202785.1 Penaeus chinensis
TCATCGTTGTTATCGCTCGGCTTATTGCCCGCCCACCCTTGTGTGTGCTTGCGTGCGTGTGCGTGTGTGCGTGCGTTCAAAGTGCTTGCGTGGCAGGGCAATCCATCACATGAAAGTTCTCCGTTTATTGATAGTGCCGTCTGTCACTCGGCGACGCACCCTCGGTGGCGTTCGCTCTCGGCCGGAAGTAGGAAGCTGTCCTCGCGGCCGCTCGTTCTCGTGCCGGAAGTTTGAAGCTGTTCTGGCGGCCGCTTGCTCTCGTGCCGGAAGTTTGAAGCTGTTCTGGCGGCCGCTCGCTCTCGTGTCGGAAGTTTGAAGCTGTTCTGGCGGCCGCTCGCTCTCGTGTCTGAAGTTTGAAGCTGTTCTGGCGGCCGCTTGCTCTCGTGCCGGAAGTTTGAAGCTGTTCTGGCGGCCGCTCGCTCTCGTGCCGGAAGTTTGAAGCTGTTCTGGCGGCCGCTCGCTCTCGTGTCGGAAGTTTGAAGCTGTTCTGGCGGCCGCTCGCTCTCGTGCCGGAAGTTTGAAGCTGTTCTGGCGGCCGCTTGCTCTCGTGCCGGAAGTTTGAAGCTGTTCTGGCGGCCGCTCGCTCTCGTGCCGGAAGTTTGAAGCTGTTCTGGCGGCCGCTCGCTCTCGTGCCGGAAGTTTGAAGCTGTTCTGGCGGCCGCTTGCTCTCGTGTCGGAAGTTTGAAGCTGTTCTGGCGGCCGCTCGCTCTCGTGTCGGAAGTTTGAAGCTGTTCTGGCGGCCGCTTGCTCTCGTGCCGGAAGTTTGAAGCTGTTCTGGCGACCGCTCGCTCTCGTGCCGGAAGTTTGAAGCTGTTCTGGCGGCCGCTTGCTCTCGTGTCGGAAGTTTGAAGCTGTTCTGGCGGCCGCTCGCTCTCGTGCCGGAAGTTTGAAGCTGTTCTGGCGGCCGCTTGCTCTCGTGTCGGAAGTTTGAAGCTGTTCTGGCGGCCGCTCGCTCTCGTGTCGGAAGTTTGAAGCTGTTCTGGCGGCCGCTCGCTCTCGTGCCGGAAGTTTGAAGCTGTTCTGGCGGCCGCTTGCTCTCGTGCCGGAAGTTTGAAGCTGTTCTGGCGGCCGCTTGCTCTCGTGTCGGAAGTTTGAAGCTGTTCTGGCGGCCGCTCGCTCTCGTGTCGGAAGTTTGAAGCTGTTCTGGCGGCCGCTCGCTCTCGTGCCGGAAGTTTGAAGCTGTTCTGGCGGCCGCTTGCTCTCGTGTCGGAAGTTTGAAGCTGTTCTGGCGGCCGCTTGCTCTCGTGTCGGAAGTTTGAAGCTGTTCTGGCGGCCGCTCGCTCTCGTGTCGGAAGTTTGAAGCTGTTCTGGCGGCCGCTCGCTCTCGTGTCGGAAGTTTGAAGTTCTTCCGTCCTTTTCTTCTCCTTTGTTGTTCTTCTTTTCTTCCTTATTCTTCCTTTCTTTCATCTTTTCTTCGTTTTCTTTTTCTTCTTCTTTGTTGTTGTTGTTCTTCTTTATTATTGTTGTTGTTGTTGTTCTCTTTTCTCCTTCTTAATGTTATTATTAGCATCCTTTTTTTCTTCTCCTCTTCCTTCCACCTCTTCTTCTGCTACTACTTCTTTCTATTTGTTTCTTCTTCTTCTTTCTTCTTTTCTCTATTCTTTCTTTCTTCTTCTCCATTTTTACTTCCTGTTGTTGTTCTTCTACTTCTTGTTTCATTCTCCTTCTTCTTAGTCTTCTTATTTTTGTTCTTCACTTTCTTCTTTTGCTACGTTGTTTTTTTTTTTTTTTTCTTTTTCTTCTCCCCCTTCTTTCTCTACTTCTTCTTGTTTCCTTCATCTTCTTCATATCTTTCCTTTTTCTTCTTTCTTCCTCCCTCCTTTTCTTCCTATTTTACTTCTTCACCTTCGCCTTCTACTAGTTTTCTTTCTTCTTTTTCTTCTTCTTCTTCCTTTACTATTCTTTCTTTTCCATCTTCTTCCTCTCATTTCTTTTTGTCTTTTGTCTTCATCTCCCTGTTCTTTTACTACTCTTTCTTTTTTTACTTCTTGTTCTTCCTCTTCTCCTTGTACTACAACTTCTTCTAATTCTTCTTCGTCTCTTTTTTGTTTCTTCTTTATCATCTTATTATTATTTCTTCTATTTTCTTCTTTCTTTTTCGTTCTTTTTTTGTCGATGACTATTTTGTATCATTTCCTATCGTCAACGGTGTTTATTTTCGTAATTTATGAAACAAATATTATACATTTTTCATTATTATATTGTTATTGTTATTATTATTGTTACTATTATTATTATTATTATTATTATTATTATTATTATTATTATTGTTATTATTATTATCATTATCATTATTATTATTACTGTTATTATTATTATTATCATTATTATTGTTATTATCATTATTGTCATTATCATTATTATCATTATTGTTATTACAATTTTATATCACAATTATTATCATCAAATAGCATCATTAATATTGTTGTTCTATTTGTTATTATCATTGTTATTATTATTAGTAGTAGTAGTAGCTGTCTGCTGGAACAGACAGCATTCT
>NC_061832.1:10454165-10459165 GCF_019202785.1 Penaeus chinensis
CACTTTTAAACGCGCTTTCATATGTTCTTATTTTTCCCTACCCCCATCCCCACCCCTCCTCTTTGCTTGCTGTGGTCAGGCCCGGCAACGGAGACTCATTCATCTTTGATAGACTGTTATCATAAACCTTTCCTCCTCGTAGGTTCACCATTAGCCAAGACACGCCTGGAGTCTGGATCTTTCAAATATTTCATGTATCTAGATACTCTTTGGAAGGATGGAAAGAGGGGGAGGAGGATAGGTGGGGTGGGAGAGCAGGAGATGGAGTAAAGAGAAGAAAGAAGGATAGGGGTAGGGTAGGAAGGGGAGAGAGGAGAGGACTGGGGTAGGAAAGAGGAGAGAAAGGAAGAGAGGAAACTGATAATAGAGCACGGAAGTAGGACAGGATAGGAAAAAATAGTGGGAGGAAAGTTAGAGAAGATGAGGATGAGTAAATGAGAGAGGGAAAGGTAGGAGGGGAGTAAGGAAAGGATAAGAAGGGGAAGAGACGAGAAGAGAGGAGTTGGTATGGGCAGGAGAGGGAAGGAGGAAAAGGAAGGGAGGGAGAAGAGAAGAGGAGGAAGGGAAAGAGACAGGTGCCGTTTAAAGGGGAAGAATCATCAATCACAGGTCTAACACCGTATTGATGTGTTGTGTGGAGGGAAGGAGAGGGGAAGGAAGTAAAAGTGAGAAAAAGAGTGAACGAAAGAGAAAAAAGAGAGAGAGAGAGAAAGCTAGAGACCGATAGACAGACAGAAAGAGAGATAGAGAGATGGATAGCTATAAAGATAAATAGAAAAGATAGATAGATAGATATAGATTAGAGAGAGAGAGGGAGAGAGGAGAGGGGAGGGAGAGAGGGAATGTGAGAATGAGAGAGACGGGCGAAGAAAACCCGAGGCGGGGGGGCCCAAGACAGACCCACGAGAGGAACAGAAAGGCGAGAGAGAGAGATCCGGAGACGCACGTGAGATCAGCCACGGACCTGACGCAGTGGCAGAGGGCGCTCTCTTCGTCCCCCCCTTTGGACGGGGATTCTCAAGGTTTGACGTTGTCCTTGGGGTGTGACACGACGAGCATGACACGCATGGCACCGGCTGATACCCATTGATATCCCCTACAGCAGGTTTCTCTACGCTTTATGTGCGAAGTGTAAGCCCATGTGTACTTGTTTAATTCAGTTTTTATCTCTTTTTGCAACAGCGGGAGAATATTTTCGGGAACGGGTTCTCGAAAGGAGGGTTTGGGCTCGAGTTCTTAATCAGACTGATTCAAGGAAAAAGCAAAATCCCTTTCGGTTTTTCCCTGCTGAAAAAAAAGGGGCTTTTCGTTTTTATTTGTCCCCTTTTTTTTTTCCCCTTCTTCGCCTTCGTAAATTCTTTAAAATTTTTTCCAAATCACTGTTTTATCGTCATCGTCTCCATCACCATCAGCATTATCTTCATCGCCATCGCCATCGTCAACATCATCAACATCAAAAAATTTTCTTCAAAAATTTGACACTTTTCTGTATTGCCTTTTTAAAATTTTGTTTTAATAACTTTTTTAAACCCCAAAATTAGTTATAAAGGGACTGCCTAATAAAAAAACCTGAATCGCCCTTAACTCCAAAGGAAAACACTTCCGTATCTTCTTTGTTTTTTAAGCTTCCCACTCACAAGGCATTCCTCTCGGCATCAGCACATTTCTCCCCGTAATCCTTGAAATTTGACAGAGTAATGAGATGTAAAGCCTATGATTTGCCCGCCGTGATTGACAGCCAGTCCGAGAGCTTTGCGCACATATTCTCACTGAGGCTTCCCCCCCTTTTAAACATCGCTTTCGGCCCCTTTTTCCCTAAAAAGGAGGTTTTTTAAAACACTCAGCCGTCCCCTGTACAGGGAGAGAGAGATCGCGGGCGAGAGAGAGGGATTAGGAGAAGGAGAGGCTTAGACTGGGAGATTTGAGAGAGAGGGGAGAGAGAGAGGAGAGGGGAGAGAGAGAGAGAGGAGAGAGAGAGAGAGAGAGAGAGAGAGAGAGAGACAAAGTGGATATTTTTTTATTAATCTTTGATTCCTGAAAGTTTTACGTATTCGGGGACTGTGAGTTTTGTCTCTTTTTTATTTAATAATTTAACAGTGACCCACAAAAAGGCCATAGACTTGGGGGTTTCTTTCTTAAAAGTACTGATATAGGATAGATATATAAAGGCAGGTAGAATTAGTTTGTTCGGCAACAGAATGAGAGAGGGGAGAGAGAGAGAGGGGAGGAGAGAAAAGAGAAGGGGGAGAGAGAGAGGGGAGAGAGGGGAGAGAGAGAGAGGGGGGAAGGGGTGGAGAGAGAGGGGAGAGAGAGAGAGAGAGAGAGAGAGAGAGAAAAGAAAAGAGAGGGGGGGGGGGAAGAGGGGAGGAGGGGGGAGGGGGAGGAGAGGGGGGGGAGGGGGGGGGAAAAGAGAGAGGGGGGCGAGAGGGGAGAGAGAGATTAGAGAAGAGAGGGGAGAAAAAGGAGAGAGAGAGAGGGGGCGGGGGAGCGAGAGGGGAGAGAGGGGGAAGGGGGGAGAGAGAAAAGGAGAGAGAGAGAGAAAAGAGAGAGAGGGGAGGGGAGAGAGAGAGAGAAGAGAGAAGAGAGAGAAGGGGCGGAGAAAGAGATAGTTTAGAGAGAGAGAGAGAGAAAAAGAGGGAGAAGAGGGGAAAACACGTTATTTTTAAATTATCGGGGAGAAGCAGAGGTAACGAGGAAAATGGTGTAGTAGGAGGGCGAAGAACAAAACACGAGGAAGAAAAAAAACACCTAAGGGAGTTTCTTTCATTGTCGTTGATGATAATAAAGATGAATGACAGTAACTCATTACAGCCAATTTCTATGATCCAAACCGCGCATTAAACACGGCCTCAAAACGCAGACAAACACAACAAAAACACCGAAACAAAACAATAAAGACAGCGGGCAAAATGACATGCAATATCTTCCAATTTACATCCCAAGGGACGGTACGAATGCCTTGGGGAGATGGAGGAGGGGGGGGGGGGCGAGAGAACGGAAGGCAGAGAGGGAGGGAGGGAGTGAGGTGGGGAGAGAGAGAGGGAGGGTAAGCGAACCCGTGACAACAGCTGTGAGGACCAATATGAACCTCTGGACACGCCTCTGACCTTTGACCTCTCGAAGAAGAATGGGTAGGAAGGAAGGAGGAGATGAGAAAAGGCAATAAAGACTGGGAGGAGACAGGAAGATGGTCTGAGCTAGCGTCCCAGGTGGTTCCTTACAGTGATTTGCGTTTTTTCTTCCTTTCGTTTTTGAGGGACAGGATTTTTTCCCCAACTTTTATCTCGCTCCTTTTTGCATGGAAGTTTGTGTGAGTTGTCGAAAGTTGAGTGTGCTGGTAGGGGAGAGGAGAAGAAATATTAGGCAAAAATCATAATGACGGGATTCCGGCTACAAACGATTCGGGGCGTTAAGTGAAGATTTCTATATAAATACTTTATCATGATTCGTCCCGATTTGCTGGATAGTGGATTGACCTCTGTCGTCAAAAGCCACGGTCTGTGGGATGACTTTTTTGATCATTTTATTCACAGACTAACATGTGTTTTATTGATTGTATTGGGGCATCAAGTCTGATAAAAAAAAAAGTAAAACTGAGTAAACATATTGATACTATGGGTGTCGTACAGCTGCAAACTTTATTTATGGACAGCGTGGTCTTAAACTTAATATACATGAAAATGTTGACTGTGTGAATGCGGATTATTGATTAAGTTGGTAATTGGTGAGCGGAGTGTTGCGTATGTTAAACTTTTTATATGTCGCTGGGTGGTTTTTTTGAGTGGTGTGATTTTGGCGGTCGTGCGGCAGTGGGGGCGGCGACATTGGGGTATGTTTGCTATAAGCTGTTCATGGGTGGAGTGGGGTTATAGGGGAGGGAGGCCTGGTGTTGGTTTGGTTTTAGTGGATTTGGTTTGGGTTGGTTGGTTTGTTCGTTTGTCGTAATGCATGTGGGGGGCCTGGGGCTGCGAGAGAGAGAGAGCGAGAGCGAGGAGAGAGGAGAGAGAGAGAGAAAGTGAGAAGAGGGAGAGTGATAGGGAGGGAGGGCAGAGCGAGCGCAGACAGAGAGAGAGAGGAGAGAGAGAGAAGGAGAGAGAGCGCGAGAGAGAGAGAGAGAGAGAGAGGAGAGAGAGAGAGGAGAGAGCGAGAAAGAGGAGGGAGCGAGAGAGACGAGAGAGCTAGAGAGAGAGATCGGAGAGGAGCCGCGCGCGGGAGGCGCGAGCGAGAGCGCAGCGCGCAGAGAGACGAGAGCGCGGTCGAGCAGGGCAGAGAGAGGAGAGAGAGAGAGAGAGCGGCGAGCGCGAGGAGCGCGAGGAAAGAGAGAGAGAGAGTGAGAGAGGGAGAGGAGAGCGAGAGAGAGAGAGAGAGAGAGGAGGAAGGCGCGCGCGGAGAGCGCGACGCGCGCGAGGCTAGAGGAGGCGCGCGCGAGCGAAAGCGCGCGGGCGAGCGCGAGCGCGAGCGACGAGAGAGCGAGAAGACGAGCGAGCGAGATGGAGAGGAGATAGAGAGGGGGAGAGAGCGCGAGCGAGAGCGAGCGAGAGGACGGAGCAGAGAGGAAGCGCGCGAGCGCGCGGCACGCGAGCGCGCGCGCGCGAGCGAGCGCACGGAGCGGGCGTGACGCGCGCTAGATAGACGCCGCGAGCGCGAGAGCGGCTCGTGCGCGCGCGAGAGCGAGTAGAGAGCGAGATCGCTCTCGCGCGCGCGCAGCAGCGGGAGAGCGCGGCAGCGCGAGCAGGCGAGCTAGCGGCTAGCGCGAGCCAGCGCGCGCGAGCGTGGACGAGGGAGAGCGAGCGAGAGCGCGAGCGCGAGAGTATAGCGCGAGAGCGCGAGCGGCGAGCACTGGAGAGAGAGCGAGCCCCGCGAGCGAGCGCGCGCAGCGCGAGCGAGCGAGAGGAAAGAGCGAGGGGGGGGAGAGCGGGAGAGAGCGAGACGGAGCGAGAGCAGCGAGAGTCGAGGTGTGCCAGCGCGCCGCGAGCCAGCCTGAAGCGCCCTCCACTCTT
>NC_061832.1:10469165-10474165 GCF_019202785.1 Penaeus chinensis
CACAAAGCCAGACAAAGAATTGCTCAAGACCGGTGAATGGAATGTCATTATTGGTGTTAAATTAATGGGAACTGTAAATGCTGTACTGTGTGCCGCTAATGACAAAAAATCTGCCATTCTGTTGATGCCAGGCCTGTATGGACATTTTTAAAATGCATATATTGTCCCTTAACTAAAAGCTGATAAATTCGGATATTAAGAAAATACAACTTAGTCATCTGACATGCTAATTTTGCACAACAAAACGTAACCACCACGTCGAGATGGTTGATGCTTGGATGCGCCAAGTCAATCATAAATTTTCTATTACCATGAATTTTAATATCTGCAACTAAGTATAATCATAGGTGACTCTGAGCCAGATTAACTTAATTACACTTTTGGTAGTATCTAGAAACTAACTTATTCAAATGACCTTCGAGTGACTTACTAAGGTCGTTATTGTTATTGTCTCTTAACATCTAAAAATGTTCGACGACGATATGGCCAAAATGGATTTTCCTCTACATGAGGAACCAGTAGTTGTAAAGCAGACTTTTACAGCAAAAGGAAGTGCCATTCAAATACCCGTAATCACATCTCTCTAAATGACCAAACAAGATGGAATATGAACTCAGCCTCCTATGTCTGAAACAACCCTGGAACCAGGGCCTGCGATATGCATGGCTGATTTTCCCTCCTTAGCCAATACAGGGTCAATCTTCATCCTAACATCCATAGTAGTAGTTCTAAATTGTTTTCTTTAAAAAATGAAAATGGTTTCCCAAACAATAGACAACCGAAACAAATCAATTTCTTTCGCATGATTTTCTAGAATAAAACGCACCAGAACACAATTTCCTGTAATTGTCTTTAATAAATAAAATACCTGGCTTATTAGTAACCTGCACAATTGAATATGGATAGGAATCCACATAGCATAATTTGGAAATAAAAGATAATACATATAAAATTACACCAATAAAATTTGCATAATATCACCCCAGGTGCAATAACAGAGGTCCTTACACGTGTGAGACGAAGCAAACAAGCCGGAACGGATGAAAAATATCGTAAAATTGCCACAAATTTGGTCGAATGAACCATTAAACGGTTAGCGCAAGCTCTGACCCATGTAGGCCCTGGCAAGTGCCTCCTTAATTAGAAAATCACCAAAGTTGAAGCTGTTCTTAAAGCGGGAGCCGGATGATGACCCATCCAATTAGAGACCAATTTCCCTATTTTCCCTTCGCAGTTTCAAACTCCTATAGACTATTATCCTTATTTCCCTCTTGTTAGATCCTTTCAGACCACCAGAATAAAGCCGAGTGTAGATTAAACCGAATCATTTACGTATAAGTTTCTTGCATTACCCTCGTACAGAAGCAGCTCTAAAATATAGTGCATTTTGGCTTTTCAAATAAATATAGTGACGTGTGGTTTGATAGTCTAAGTTGATCAAGTGTTAAACTGTTCAAACGAGAAAATATATATATTAAATATTGAGGTGGTTCGTTTAGGTTCCAACTCCTTCAAGTTTTTACACCGGTTCCATTCTGGCCAAATCATCTCTGAAATTTGGCTTTGTGGATTGTGTTGTCTCACACTAAAATGTATACCTCTTAAACATTTTCTACGGCATTTTCTACGAATTTATATATATATATATACTACATATATGTAGAGATGTGTGTGTGTGTGTGTGTGTGTGTGTGTGTGCATATATATGTACAGTACAAAGATCCTGCTTAAAAGGATTGGAACGATCCTCCTTTTTAAAACTTATTCTTGCCACTCTGTTACAGATTGCAAAATACTGTATTCAGTAATGGAGGATCAATATTTGTGTCTACACGGGTACATCAGATACTAGTACAAATAGAGAAAAAGAAACACGTCGGATTCATCCACTGGAGTTTTCAAAGTTTTGCCATGAGTGAAACTACCCTGGTTCGGCCGCCAGGTAAGAGGTAAAACGAAATACCACGGAGGGCTAAATTCAAGACATGGAAGAGTCGGTGTTAATAAAAGGACCTTCTCTCCCCAATACCTAGCAGGCAGCACTACAGCATATAGTTTAGAATAATGATATGTAAAAGTATAGAGTAATCCTAACAGCTGACATACGCTTCCAATTTATTAAAGATGCCAATCAGTCCCCTAAGTTACAAATACTATTGCACCTGAACGGCTGTTGCATTCTTCACTAAGGGTTATAACATGATAAATACAGACAGACATGGGCGTGTGAAAGCAACAGATGACCTTCACAGATATTCAGAATCGGTTACATAGCACCGATTTTTCACTTTTTGAGTATTGTCACTGTTTGGTAAATTAACGTTCAAAGTTTCGTTTAAACATGCAGACAATTAATACATTTGCTCCCCTCCTCTCCCTCCCCCTATCTCCCTCTCCTCTCTCTCTCTCTTTCTCGCTCTCTTTCTCTCTCTCTCTCTCTCTCTTTCTCTCTCTCGCTCTCTCTCTCTCTCTCTCTCTCTCTCTCTCTCTCTCTCTCTCTCTCTCTCTCTCTCTCTCTCTCTCTCTCTCTCTCTCTCTCTCTCTCTCTCTCTCCATCCCTCCCTCCCTTTCTCATATCCCTCCTTTCTGTCCTCCCTCCCTCTCTCCCTTACTCCCTCATTTCCACCCTCCTTTCCTCCTTCCATCCCTCCCCGTCCATCCTCGTCTCTTCCCTCCCAGCCCTTCCCCCCCTCTCTTCTCAGCTGGGAATATTAGCTGACCCCACCCCACCCCCCTCCTCCATCTCCGTCGTCCCGCCATTCTTACCATCAGCGGGGCCTCGATTTCGGCTTGATCTCGGCCAAGTTTTCGCTGCATCTCCCGAGTGGTCGTCGACATTTACCGAGTTACCGCCCGAAGGGAGATCTTTTCGGGGAATATCTCTCAGCCCTTCGGGTGACGAGCGAGTTAGCTGCTGTCGGGAAACGGGAAGGGGGGGGGGGGAGGAGAGAGAGAGAGAGAGAGAGAGAGAGAGAGAGAGAGAGAGAGAGAGAGAGAGAAAGAGAGAGAGAGAGAGACTGAGAGAGCGAGAGAGATTAAGAAAGAGAAAGAGGGAGAGAGAGAAGAGATTAAAGATTAATTCACTGTCAAATCAAGTCAAGTTCGGATTTGTTGTCGCAAGGAGTATCAAGTTTTGCCGCGATATCTTGCTGCGTTTGCCTAAGCTTGATTTGGAGGGCGTCGGCGTCTGCTTGTCTTCCTGGTTATGTCTGTTTGTCTTTCTGTCTGACTTTCTGTCTCTGTTTCTATCCGGTTGGCTCTATAGCGGGCGCCCTGTCTGGTTACGAGAAACTGTGTTTCTGTTTGCCTGTGTGTCTGTCTGTCCTTCTGTCCTCGCTTTTCCATGTGTCTGTCAGCTTTGCGGCTTAGGTGTATCTATCCTTTCGTACGTTTTCTCTCTATTCTCCCCTTTTGTCTTCTGCTTACTCAACCTTCCTTCGTTTCCCCTTCTCACACTCCCTCCTTCCTTCATCTCCCCCTTCCCCACGCCGTCTTTCATACTTCTTCCACTCTTTCCTTCCTTCGTCTCCCTCCCCTTTCCATCTCATTCCTTCCTCGTCACTCTCCTTCCTTCCTTCACTTCCCCATCCCCCTTCCTTCCAACCCCTTCCTTCTCACTCTCCTCCCTTCCCTCCTCTCTCTCTCTCTCCGTCAGTTTATTCATCCAGCTCTTCCTATTTGTCTGGCTATCTCTTTTTTCTCTTGTCTCCTCCAACTTCCCGCTCATCTCTGTTGACATTTCCTTTTTTTCCTTCGCCTTACTCAAATTATCCGGTTTCTTGACTTTATCCTTCCTCCCAAGAAAAAAATATAAAAAAAGATAGACGAACCTGTAACAAGAAAATTAAGAAAAAATATAAAAAAGAGATGGTTAAAAAACGAATTAAAAATAAGAAAGTGAGTGAGGAAAAATCAATGAAGTAAAATGAGATGATAGGGGAGAAACTGAGATAAAAAGAAGAAAGGTGGGAGTAGAAGATGGAGAAGTGGAAGGGAAGTAAATAAAAAGAGAAAGAAGAAGGGAATAGAAATATTGAGGATGATAGGGTGATAGCAACTTAGGATAACGGAGAATTAGAAAAGAGGTGGAGATCCAGGATTTTCTCATAGAGAGACAATCTGATGGGCAGGGTCATCCACAGGGAAATTAGTTAGGTGCCCGTATAGCCCGAGTTGGCGATCCCGGATTATGCAAGTTACAGGTCCCATGCCAGTCTCACGGTGTAGCCGTCGGTTGGACACAAGTCCTGCCAAATGTACCCCATGATCTGGCGAAGAGACTTGTTACAAAAGGCTTCAAGACGAGACTCCAAATCACTATATAGTGTTTCGCTATCATAAGGCAAAACTGGCAGTATCAAGGCCTTGAAGACATGCAACTTGGACCTTCTGCATAGGTACCGACATCTCCAAATGCTCTTGTTGATCGAGTTCATGGCTCCTGCTGCAAGACCAATCTGTCTACTGACTTCTTAGTTTGACAGCCCAGGGCTATGGAATACGCTACCAAGATATGCAAAGACCTCACTGCAAGCATGGATCGACTGAACTGGTTCCCCTAATCTTGGTGTTGGTCCAGGAGACCACTAGGCCTAAGGGCTTCATTGTTCATTGCTTCAAGAGCTGCCCCCAGCGTTGATCCAGTAACTATCATGACTTTGGATAGTAGCTCTGCCCATTATCCAGTCCATGCAGGTGTTGAAAACTAATGGTGCAAGGACACAGGTTTGCCTCATCCCTGAATTAACAGGGAAGTAGCTCGACAGGCCTCCACCACACTTTACAGCACCTTCAGTACCGGTATATAGGATTACTATTAGGCCAATAATCCGTGTTAGAATTCCCCCTAAGTCTCAGGATCTCCCATAACGATTCTCGATGCACCGAGTCAAATGCCTTCTTGAGGTTGATGTAAGCTGCAAACAACCCACATTGTGGAACGACGGCGTTCCACAATGACTTGAAGCACTAGGATACAGTCTATTGTGGACTTGCCAGGA
>NC_061832.1:10494165-10496665 GCF_019202785.1 Penaeus chinensis
CTACTTAACTCCAGGAAATGAGAGGGAGAACGCAAACAAAGATGCATATTTGTGCGTTTCCCAATTTGTCCTTCTTTCGCTCTTTTGTTGGTTTCTTGCTTGGTTTCTCGACTTTTTACTTATTACTTCGATGTTGATGTTCTCTTAGTTTCCGCCTCTTTCTTTCTCTGTCTCTTTTCTGTTTTCTTTATTTCTTCTCTCTCATTTTCTCTCTTTCTCTCTATCCTCGGCTCCCCTCTCTCCCCCGCATTCCTTTGGCCGAACCACATAACGTTGTTTAGACTTCGCTTCTACAACAAGGACCTTCACTTTTCTCTCTCTCAGGTAAAAAGGATTTCGGGCTTATACTCTGGCTCAAGAAAAAATCTTTACTAAAATAACTAAAAGGTTTGTGATTTATCAGTGTGTGTGTGTGTGTGTGTGTGTGTGTGTGTGTGTGTGTGTGTGTGTGTGTGTGTGTGTGTGTGTGTGTAAATATATGTGTATACATATGTATATGTGTATGTATGTATGTGTATATATTTATTCATTTACTTATATGCGTATATATGTACACACACACACACACACACACACACACACACACACACACACACACATATATATATATATATATATATATATATATATATATATATATATATATATATCATATATATACACATATATATATATATATATATATATATATATATATATGTGATTGTATGTTTGTGTGTATATATATATATGTATATATATACATATATATATACATATATATATATATATATATATATATATATATATATATATATATTATGTGTATATGTATGTGACATGTATATCATATACACATGCATGTTGATATGTGTGTATGTTCATGAATAAAAACATACACAGTAAATACCACAAAACCGCAATAAAAAGGAAAATGGTTTCTGCCTGTGTGATCCTGTACATGTGTGTATGAATGTGTGAATGTGTGCATGTAGATTTGCGTGTATGTGTGTGCGTTTATATATGTCTGTTTATAAAGACATACACAAACTCACTCAGGGCAGCCCCCCCCCCCTTCCCGCCCACCTGCAACACTTGGGCTCCCACGTGGGCGTTGATCACACGCACAACGCCCAGCCTTCCGTACACACGAGGCAACGGACGCAATTGCAAAGGAGCAGCGGCGGGGTGTGCAACCCGTAAGAGTGTAGCAGAATGTTTATTACGTTTCCCGCTCGCATATCACGCTCACCTGATTTAGGTGTACTTCGCCTGGATATTGTTTGTCTGTAGTTACGTTATATTGGCTCTTGGCAGAGGTGACGGGAGGGGAGGGGGTGGATGGTGTGGGAGGGGTGGCGGGGTCAGGTTGTGGGCGGAGCGACGGGGGTGGGGCTGTTGGCAGGGAGGAGGGGAGCGGGGGTGGGAATATATGTGTTTGTGTGTGTGTGTGTGTGTGTGTGTGTGTGTGTGTGTGTGTGTGTGTGTGTGTGTGTGTGTGTGTGTGCGTGTGTGTGTGTGTGTTACGGGGAGAGGGGGTACATTTTTTCGTATCGGAATAATATCAAGGCAACATGTCCTTTGTTTCCTATGAGCAATAAGCGAAATATCTGGAAGGCGGTGCCGGCGTTATCGCCTCCCGCGGCGGGCGCTGCCGATAGACCGCGAGGGGACAACGGCCGATATATCAGCGCCGGCGCCGGGGGGCCGTCGCTCGAGGAACAAGGGCCGATGAAACACACGAGTCGTAATGGCACAATTGTTCTTGGGCGATTGCATAGAACTCCTAGATGGTGAACTGAAATCCTTAGGTGATAAATTATCAGAGGACGATTTAGAATGATTGCATCATTATCCCTGAATACTCAAGAGTGAATAAGGGCCCTTGGCTACGTGTGGTGTCCTGGCGGTCAGGAGAAAGAGTGGCGATGATGCTGAAAAGGGCTGGCTGTAAATTCTTATCAACTAATATGTATGCATATTTGTGTGTGTGAACAGGTAAGAGCATTTGTTCGCGCGTCCTCTTTTTAATGTTACGTGAATGCAAGTTTATGTGCGTGTGTGATTGTGGGCAAGTTATGTATGTGCTTGTGTGTATTTGTAAATGCGCGTGTTCGTGTTGATGTGAGTGCATATTCGCGAGTGTGCGTGGGAGCTTTCAGAGCGGGAGAAGGGGATAAAGTAAAGTTCGCGAGTCGGTCGTCCTGCCTTATCCGCCCCGGGATCAGGCCTTATTAGCTAACCTTATCTAAAGACGCTGTTATGAAGCCATTCACTCTTATCTGGTCCATGAGAAGCCAGCTGAAAGGCAGCCGGATGATTAAGATAGACGTCGTGAAATCACACAGCTAGCTGAGGAAAGACACGCGCACACGAAAACACACAAACGCGCACACAGACGCACACAGAGAACACAGAGATGGAGATGCACACGTGGACAGTCACATGTAAACAAACAGGCACACACACAAACACAAATTGAGAGAGAGAGAGAGAGAGAGAGAGAGACACAGACAGAGCG
>NC_061832.1:10504165-10509165 GCF_019202785.1 Penaeus chinensis
AGAAAAAAGAGAGAGAGAGAGAGAGAGAGAGAGAGGAGATGAGGCTGAGAGAGAGAGAGAGAGAGATAGATTGAGATGAGAGAGAGAGAGAAAGAGAGAATGAAGGGAACGAAGGAAGGAGAGGAGAGAGGAGAGAGAGATGAAGATGATCGAGAGATGAGATGATGAGAAGAGAGAGAGGAGGAGAGAGAGGATGAGAGAGAGTGAGATGGAAAGAGAGAGAGAAGAGAGATCGAGGAGGAGAGATGATGAGAGAGGAGAGAGAGAGGAGGAGAGGAGAGAGATGAGATGAGAGAGAGAGAGGAGAGAGAGGAGAGAGAGATGATGTGGGGAGAGAGAGAGAGAGAGAGTTATAGAGTGATAGGATATATATATAGAGAGAGAGAGAGATGAGAGAGAGAGGAGGGAGGAGGAGAAGATGAGATGAGGAGAGAGAGGAGAGTGGAGATGAGAGAGAGAAGGACGCTGGGAGAGGGTGAGAGAGATGAGAGGAATTGAGAGATGAGAGAGAGAGAAGAGAGGAGAGAAAGGACGAGAGAGTGAGAAGAGAGGAGAGAGAGAGAATGAGAGATAGTTGAAGAGAGAGAGTGAGAGAGAGGAGAGAGAGAGAGAAGAGGGGAGAGAGAGAGAGAGGTAGAGTATGAGAGAGGAAGAGGAGAGAGTGAGAGTGAGTGAGATGGAGCAGATGAGATTGTAGAAGTAGATAGATAGATAGATTGGGGAGATAGAGAGAGAGAGTGAGAGGGAGGGAGTGAGGTTGAGAGGGGAGGAGTGTTGGGAGAGAGATGAGAGATGAGAGACCGAGGAGAGAGAGTGAGAGATGACGAGAGAGAGATGAGAGAGGATGAGAGACTTGAGTGAGGACCAGATAGTGAGGAGAGAGAGGAGGGAGAGAGAGAGAGTAGAAGAGATTATAGATAGATAGATAGAGAGAGAGTGAAAAGGGGGGAGAGAAGATGACGAGAGGTGTGAGTAGAGATAGAAGAGAGAGAGAGAGAGGAGGAGGGAGAGAGAGAGAGAGAGATGATGAGAGATTGAGAGAGTGAGAGAGAGTATGATGAGAGAGAGAGAGAGAGAGAGGGTGGAGGAGGAGAGAGAGGAGAGAGTGAAGAGAGAAGAAGAGGAAGGAGAGAAAGAGGAGAAGAGTGAGAGAGAGAGAGAGGAGAGAGTGAGGGGAGGGAGGGAGGGAGAGGAGGGAGGGAGAGAGAGAGGAGGAGGAGAGAGAGTGAGAGAGAGAGAGGCGAGGAGATAGTTGAGAGGAGAGAGAGAGAGAGAGGAGAGAGAGGAGAGGAGAGAGAGAGAGAAGAGAGAGAGAGAGAAGAGAGAGAGAATGATGAGCGAGAAGAGAAGAGGGAGGAGCGAGAGGGAGAGAAGTGAGAGTGAGTAGGGAGTAGAGTAGAGGAGAGAGAGAAGAGAGAAAGAGAAAGAGTGATGGGAAAGAGAAAGAGAGAGAGAGAAGGGGTAGGAATGGAGGGAGAGAGAGAAAGAACAAAGAGACTGAGGGATGATAGAGTGGAGAGAGAGAGGTGGGGGGGGGGAGAGAGAAGTAGATGAGGGGGGTGCGGAGATAGAGATGAGAGAGAGGGGGATGAGAAGATGAGAGAGAGAGAGGTGAGGAGGGAGACGAGGTGTCCGATTTGTAGAGAGAGAGAGAGAGAGCAAAAGTAGAGAGAGATAGATAGATAAGATAGATGATAGATAGATAAAAAGAGAGAGAGAGTGAGGGGGGGGGGGAGATAGATATATATAGATATATATATTATATTATATATATATATAGAGAGAGAGAGAGAGAGAGAGAGAGCGAGGGATGGAGGAGAGAGGAGGAGGGAGTGTGAGAGTGAGAGGACTTGAGGAGTGGAGCGATGAGATGGAGAGAGGAGAGTTTAATTGAGAGGAGGCGAAGTGGAGAGACGAGAGGTTTGAGGGATGATGTGAGAGAGAGAGAGCGAAGTAGAGGAGAGATAGATAGATAGATAGATAGATAAAAAGAGAGAGAGAGAGATGAGAGAGGGGGGGGGGGGGAGATATATATATTTTTTATATATATATATATATATATAGATTGAAGAGAGAGATGAGTGAAGAGAGAAGAGGGATGGAGGAGAGAGAGAGCGAGAGTTGAGAGGACGGAAGATCGAGGAGAATGAAGAGGACTAGAGAGGAGAGAGAGAGAGGAGTGGGGGGGGAGGGAGGGAGGGAGGGACGGGTGGGATGGGAGGGAGGGAGGGAGGGAGAGAGAAGAAAAAAGAGAGATGAGAAGATGAGGAGAGGAGAGAGAAAGACTGAGGAGGAGAGTCCGAGATTGACGAGAGAGAGAGGAGAGGAGTGACGATTAGAGAGAGACGAGAGAGAGACGAGGGAAAGAGAGTGTGAGGAGATGAGAGAAGAGAGTAAGGGAGAGGAAGAGAGAGAGAAGATAGATAGATAGATAGAGAGAGAGAGGAGAGTGAGAGATGAGAGGACGAGAGAGAGATGAGAGAGATGAGAGAGACGAGTAGGGATGGAAAGAGAGAAGGATAGAAGTAGGAGAGAGATGTCGAGTGTCGAAGAGAGATGGCGTGGATGAGATGAGAAGTGAGAAAGATACGAGAGAGAAGAGAGAGAGAGAGAGAGATAAGACAGAGATGGAGAGGGAAAGAGAGAGAAAGAGAGCTATTAAATAGATAGATAGTATAGATTAGAGATAAGAGAGTTTAAAAAGTTTATGTTTTAGTTTTGATTCTCATTTATTACAATGTATATTCTTGGTGCCTTATGTGTCATACTGTCTGTTTCATTTTGCTTCTAAACTATCCCCTGTGTGCAGGAATGCCGGGTTTACCATTCCACTGGCGGCGAGGATTTCGAACGGAGGTCAGCAAGATTGCTAGGACGGAGAACGCTACCGCTGCACCACACAGCACACAGAGAGAGAGATAGTTGAGAGAGACAGAGAAGAGAGAGAGAGAGAGACGAGAGAGGAGAAAGAGAGACAGGGAGATGAGAGAGAGAGAGGCGAGGAGAGTGAGAGAGAGAGAGAGAGAGATGAGAAGAAAGAGAGAGAGAGACGATTAGAGAGAGGAGACCGATTAGAATGAGAGAGGAGAGAGAGAGAGATAGAGAGAGAGAGAGAGCCAGGAGGGAAGAAAGAAAGAGAGAGAGAGAGAGAGTAGGAGAGAATGGAATGATGTTATCGATGGACGGTGAGGGGGAGTTGAGAGATGAGTGAAAGAGAGAGAGAGAGAGAGTAGGAAGAGGGAGAGGATGTGAGAGAGAGAAAGAGAGGGGGAGAGAGAAAGAGAGATAGATAGACAGAGAGAGAGTAGAGAGAGGATGAGAAGAGAGAGAGAGTGGGATGAGAGAGAGAGTGACGAGAGAGAGAGGGGGGAAGAGTCTGAGAGAGAATGAGAGAGAGTGAGAGTGAGGATTAGATAGATAGATAGAATAGAATAGATAGAGAGAAAGAGAAAAAAGAGAGAGAGAGAGATAGAAGAGAGAGAGAGATGAGAGGAGAGGAGAGAGACGAGAGAGAAAGAGAGAGAGAAGAGAGACGGAGAGAGGAGAGGAGAGTGAGTGAGAAAGAGATTAGATAAGATGATAGAGAGAGAAGAGAGACAAAGATGAGAGAGAGAGAGGATGGAGAGAGAGAGAGGAGGAGGGCAGGAGAGGAGAGAAGAGAGAGAGAGAGAGAGATTGAGAGAGTGAGAAGAGAGGGGGGGGGGGGGAGGAAAGAGAGGAAAGAGAGCGAAGGAGAGAAAGATGAGAGCGAGAGAGATGAGATGAGAGGGAGGGAGGGAGGGAGGGATGGGAGGGAGGAGAGGGGAGAGAGAGAGATGAGAAAGATGAGAGAGAGAGAGTGTGAGAGAGAGGGGAGGGGTAGATAGATTGATAGAGAGAGAGAGAGAGACGAGAGAGAGAGAGTGAGAGGCGAGAAGGAGGGTAGAAAGAGAGCGCAGTGACATGAGAAGCGTGGAGCGAGAAGCGAGAGAGAGAGAGAGTGAGAGAGACGTGAGAGAGAGTTGTGAGAGAGAGAAAGAGAAGAGAAGGAGGCGAAAGAGGAAGAGGAAAGAAGGTCTTGGGATATGAGAAAGAGAGAGAGAGAGGGAAGGAATGGAGGGAGAGAGTGAATGAAAGAGAGAGATTGGAGATTGAGAGAGAGAGAGAGTGGGCGGGGGGGAGAGGAGAGTGAGGGGTGGGAGATAGAGAGTGAGAGTGAGAGAGATTGAGAGAGAGAGAGCACGAGGATGGAGAGAGAGAGCAATGAGATGAGATCGAGAGAGATGATGACGAGCGAAGTTAGAGAGAGATAGATAGATAGATAGATAGATAGATTGATAGAGAGAGAGAGAGAGGGGGGGGGGGAGTTATATTATATATATATATTATATATTTAGAGAGAGAGAGAGAGAGACGAGAGGGATGGATGGAGAGTGATGAGAGAGAGAGAGAGAGGGAGGAGTAAATGAAAAGAGACGTGCAGAGAGAGAGAGGAGAGATGAGAGTAAGATTTTAGTGAGAGAGGATGGAGATAAGAGAGATGAGAGAGGAGAGTGTGAGAGAGAGTGAGAGAGATGTGAGAGATGAGAGAAAGACTCTACGAGAAAGAGGAAAGAGGTTTTTCTGTTCATGAAGGAGAATTTGAGGATCTGGTGAGAAAGAGAAAGAGGAGAGAGTGAGGGTGGAAGGAATGGAGGGAGATGAGAGAAAGAAAGAGGCGAGGGGGTTAGAGTGAGAGAGAGAGGGGGGGGGGGGGGGACGAGAGAGGGGGGGGGGGAGTAGAGATAGAGGAGAGAAAGGGATGAGAAGAGATGGAGAGAGAGAGGATTGAAACGAGAGTGTGGGAGTGTGAGAGAGGGAGGAGAGAGCAAAAGTAGAGAGAGATAGATAGATAGATAGATAGATGATAGATAGAGGAGAGAGAGAGAGGGGGGGTGGGGGAGGATGATATATATATATATATATATATATAATATATTTTTTTGAGAGAGAGTAGAGGATTGAGAGAGAGAGAGAGAGAG
>NC_061832.1:10539165-10546665 GCF_019202785.1 Penaeus chinensis
AAAGTGGAGTACAGGAGACTGTAGGGTAGTGGAGGGAGAAAGGAATGGAAGGGAGAAGAGGAGGAGGAAGAAAAGAAGGAAGAGAAGGAAATGGAAGAAAAGGAGGTGGGAGAGAAGACAGAGAAGTGGAGGGAGAAAGGGAGAGAGGGACGGAGGAAGGAAGCAGGAGAAGGAGGAGCAGGACCGATGAAGAAGTAGGGTAAAGATGATAATATATGGAAGAGGGAAGAAGAATGTTGAATGAGAGAAAGAGATGGGAAAGAAAAGAGGCTAAGGAAAAAGGAGTAATATGTAGGATTAAAAGGAGAAGCAAAGAGCCATCAAGAAGGGCAAGGTAAGGAAGAGAAGGAAGAATACGCGCTGAAGATGAAAATAAGGTGAAAGAGGAAGCACAGAAAGAAAGGAAAAGAAAAAGATGAGGAGTTAGAAGAAGACCCCAAGAAGAGAGAAAGAGGAGGACGAAAGAGGGAGGGAGGGGGGAGGCAAACAGCGCTAAACCTACTGCCTTAACCTGCACATTACAAGCTTTTGTCAATATGTTTGCCTTCGCTACACAACGGAAAAGTGTTCTGAATGGGCCAAAGAACCTGCAGTGGGCCCTGGCAAGCCCTCGCATAGAAAACGCGGAACACCTCGAGATGCTAGACGGGCACGAGTGGTTCCGGTTGGGGGAGGCGGAAGGAGAGGAGCGGGGGGGGGGGGGGGGGGGGGGTAGGAGAGGAAAGGGGGGAAAGGGGGAGGCGGAGGGGAAAGGGTGGACATAAAAAAATGGCGTTATTTTTGCTCTGTCACATCATGTTTTCTAAACATGATTCCCTTACCTCATTTTAAATGCAACAACATAAGGTAAAATAGCTAAGACAGCCTCCTTATATTGCAAGGTAAATGTGACACAGTATCGAGAAGCTATTCATCACACACGCCTACAAGGCGCAGGCTACAGGTTAGTCCCGGGCAGCCATGTTAACAGAGAGTCACTGCCATGCAACACGATCAGCCCTTGTCATGATTTTTTATCTTCGAAATAACGATAGTGAAGTTCTTTTACTTCCATAACTGAAGAGTTGCGAAAATGCAATAAAGTTTCTCGCGAAAAAGGGATTCTACATCATCAGGCAAAAATTAGGCCAAGATAGAAAGGAAAAATATTAGAAAAAAAAAAAAAAACGAAATGTAGGAGGATCATTATATAGTCATATATGTGTTATAGTCAAGACAATTCCATTTGTGAAACAAAGTTATTCAGTCAGCTGTTAAATCTTAATATATATATATACAAATATACATATATACATGCATACATACATGCACACTACGCACACACACACACACACACACACACACACACACACACACACACACACACACACACACACATATATATATGTGTGTGTGTTTGTGTGTGTGTGTGTGTGTGTGTGTGTGTGTGTGTGTGTGTGTGTGTGTGTAGGGGGGGTTATATGAATAAATTAATGAATACATATATATATATATATATATGTGTGTGTGTGTGTGTGTGTGTGTGTGTGTGTGTGTGTGTGTGTGTGTGTGTGTGTATGTGTGTGTGTGTGCATATATATATGTATATATATATATATATATATATATATATATATATATGACTGCCGCGATGGTCCAGTGGTTAAAGCACTGGACTCCGCCCCTCGTGGTCCCGAGTTCAATTCCCCGTCGCGGTGGTCATAGAAATGCTTGTGCTCGAGTGCGCATATCGCCTAGAGAAGTCAAACGTAGATGTCGTAGGGGAAGTCGCAGCCGTGGCACAGGTGTTAGCGCGCCGAGCTGAAGGTGATTAGGAAGGGCATCCAATCAGGTTAGGGCGACATTGCCATATAACCTCTCAATAGTGAAATGAAAGAGGCCTATGTCCTGCAGTAGAATGAATGGCTGTAAAAAAACATGATAATAAAAAAAATATATATATATATATACACATATATATGTGTGTGTGTGTGTGTGTGTGTGTGTGTGTGTGTGTGTGTGTGTGTGTGTGTGTGTGTGTGTGTGTGTGTGCTTTAGCGTAATCAACTAAAGTATCGGAAATAACAATAATAACAAAGGTAACAATAAAGGTAATGATAATGATAACAATAACGTTAAAGACAGTGGTAATGATAATAATAATAATAATAATAATAATAATAATAATAATAATAATAATTATCATTATTATTATAATTATTATTATAATGGCAACAACAACAATACTAGAAATAATAATGATAGCAGGGCTAATACAGAGGACAAAGCGAGGCCTCAAAGTGCGCGGCAGGAGCAGGCGCCTCCACAAACAAAGTGAATTAATTTTCCGAAGAGGCGGAAGCGCCATTGGAGGAGCTTGTCTAGCCATGCAAGAAAATCATAACAAAAACAAATAAAAACCATGTAAAATGTAAATTTTACTTTAAAAAAAAGGTAAAATCTAAAATCAAAGCAAAATACAAACACAAAACTTGAACTTAAAAGAATGCGGAAGTATAAATGATAACCATCATATAAATATATGATCACATCCAGCTCCTTCATGCAAGACAAAGTTAACCGCCAAAGGCGTAACTTGCGCGTTCCGCTGGAGTTCCGGGCGTAGGGTATTTTTTACTCGGAAAAATGAAACAATAATTGAGACACCTTGTCTCCTCCGCCGCCTCCGTTGAGCTGTTCGTCTCTCGCGCCATTCTGGCTTCGGGATGGCGAGGACTTTCGGATTCATTATTTGAATATGGTATATAAACGTATCCAATAGGATAAAAAATCTTGATGATTTAGTAAAATATTACATAAAAACAAGATAAAAATGTTAATCCTAATCTAAACTGAACTTAAACATACAGGAAAAACAGAAAAATCGCGGATCAAAAAACAACTAAAATGCATAAATAAGAACAGGGAGGGGGAGTCCAGCAGGCGGGCGAGCTGCGCCGGCCGAGGGCGACTGGGCCGGCCGAGGGCGACTGGGCCGGCCGAGGGCGACTGGGCCGGCCGAGGGCGACTGGGCCGGCCGAGGGCGACTGGGCCGGCCGAGGGCGACTGGGCCGGCCGAGGGCGACTGGGCCGGCCGAGGGCGACTGGGCCGGCCGAGGGCGACTGGGCCGGCCGAGGGCGACTGGGCCGGCCGAGGGCGACTGGGCCGGCCGAGGGCGACTGGGCCGGCCGAGGGCGACTGGGCCGGCCGAGGGCGACTGGGCCGGCCGAGGGCGACTGGGCCGGCCGAGGGCGACTGGGCCGGCCGAGGGCGACTGGGCCGGCCGAGGGCGACTGGGCCGGCCGAGGGCGACTGGGCCGGCCGAGGGCGACTGGGCCGGCCGAGGGCGACTGGGCCGGCCGAGGGCGACTGGGCCGGCCGAGGGCGACTGGGCCGGCCGAGGGCGACTGGGCCGGCCGAGGGCGACTGGGCCGGCCGAGGGCGACTGGGCCGGCCGAGGGCGACTGGGCCGGCCGAGGGCGACTGGGCCGGCCGAGGGCGACTGGGCCGGCCGAGGGCGACTGGGCCGGCCGAGGGCGACTGGGCCGGCCGAGGGCGACTGGGCCGGCCGAGGGCGACTGGGCCGGCCGAGGGCGACTGGGCCGGCCGAGGGCGACTGGGCCGGCCGAGGGCGACTGGGCCGGCCGAGGGCGACTGGGCCGGCCGAGGGCGACTGGGCCGGCCGAGGGCGACTGGGCCGGCCGAGGGCGACTGGGCCGGCCGAGGGCGACTGGGCCGGCCGAGGGCGACTGGGCCGGCCGAGGGCGACTGGGCCGGCCGAGGGCGACTGGGCCGGCCGAGGGCGACTGGGCCGGCCGAGGGCGACTGGGCCGGCCGAGGGCGACTGGGCCGGCCGAGGGCGACTGGGCCGGCCGAGGGCGACTGGGCCGGCCGAGGGCGACTGGGCCGGCCGAGGGCGACTGGGCCGGCCGAGGGCGACTGGGCCGGCCGAGGGCGACTGGGCCGGCCGAGGGCGACTGGGCCGGCCGAGGGCGACTGGGCCGGCCGAGGGCGACTGGGCCGGCCGAGGGCGACTGGGCCGGCCGAGGGCGACTGGGCCGGCCGAGGGCGACTGGGCCGGCCGAGGGCGACTGGGCCGGCCGAGGGCGACTGGGCCGGCCGAGGGCGACTGGGCCGGCCGAGGGCGACTGGGCCGGCCGAGGGCGACTGGGCCGGCCGAGGGCGACTGGGCCGGCCGAGGGCGACTGGGCCGGCCGAGGGCGACTGGGCCGGCCGAGGGCGACTGGGCCGGCCGAGGGCGACTGGGCCGGCCGAGGGCGACTGGGCCGAGCATCGGGCGAGGGCGCGCGCCGGTAGAGCGGGACAGAGGCGTGGCGCCGACTAGCCACACTGCAGTGATGATGATAATGATAATAATAATTAAAGTGATCATAATGATAATAATAACAATGATTATAATGATAGTAATAACGGCTGTGACGATAATGAGAACTGTATTGATAACAATGATTATACAAGTGATAATGATGATTATTTTCATTACCAAGTATACATTATACATTTTCTGTTCCATGAATTTGGTTTTAAGTTTTTGTTTTATTCCCTGCCTTCATTTTCTTTCAGTTTCTTTTTTCCTTTGTTTCTGATTTTTTTAGGAATCCAATCCAGTTAGGTAATTGGGAACTCGAAATTAGACGAACAAATGGATAAAGAATAAGGAAAGCGCGGCAGAAGCGATGTCCGCTGGCCCCGCACCTTGCAGCCCGATGCACAGAGCGGCGAATATTGCCGAAGTTTGCGAGGTTGACAAGCAACCGAGAAGAGGGTCCGTCTTCCTTGAGGCTTTTCTCTTGTAGCGAACTGCAAATACAATTATATCTCACAAGAAATGTAAAAGTAGCGTCATTGCCATCACCCATTTAATTAACGTATGGGAACGGTTGTTGTTTGTGAGAAGAGGGATAGTGTAGAAGACAATGTGAGGAGGGGAGAGATAGAGTGTGAAAACAGGAGTAAAGCGTGTGTGTGCGGTGTACGTGTTTGGTGCGAGAATGCAAAGACTGGGATGCGTGAATGTAGCCGAGGAGAGGCGTGTGCGGGGAGAACTCCAACGCAATTAGTAGAATAACTTTAATAAGGCACATCAAGTAAGTCCATGGTTATGCACTTGTTCTATTAATTTATCCTTTTTTCTCTTACATCTTTATTGCGAGGGAATAGGCGACATAAGTGATATATGAATTATCTATTAAAACAGTCAAATGGCAAAACAAACTTAAAATAATAAAACCAATAAAAGCAATACAACCTATACAAAACACTTCACTAAAATAATTAATAAATAAGGACACCAAATCACCATGTCACTCTCCGAAGAAATACCTTGACAATTGTTTCTCCCTTCCTGTGTCATGACCACTCTTCACAACCACTTAGCTTTGAATAAGGGAGGCCCATCCGGGGATTCCTGAGCAGCCCAACAGGCACAAGACCAACGCCCGAATCCTCCCGCCTGCTTCTTGCCCCTCCCCACGTCGGTTCTTAGGCGGGAGAACTTTAAATTGTGGTTCTTTCTTACATGCTTAATACTGATAAAACTAACGTTAAATCAAGTTAACATATGAAAATAAGATATAGGTGTAATAAAACTGGCAAAATGGTAACTAACTTTAAATAAAAAGAATAGATAAACTTTTCATAAAAGAAGCATTGTAAAACTTATAAGAATACGTGAAGTTTAGTAAAATTGAATGACTAAAAGTAATGATGTAATAAGAAAGTTATAAAAGCTTGGAATTAAAATTAATAAAATAATGTTTTCGGGATGTAAGGATGGAATTAATAAAACAATAGATAATCTTATAATGTAAAAATCAAAGGAATTCCATTCAACCTCGTGGTTGCTTGTTTGAAAGAGAGACTGGTGCCAGAAATACAAATAAAATATACAATTATTAAATATATATATATATAGATAGATAGATAGATAGATATATAGATAGATATAATAATAATAATAATAATAATAATAATAATAATAATAATAATAATAATAATAATAATAATAATAATAATAATAATAATAATAATAATATGATACAGTAGCGTGGCAACACTGATTTCGAGCATTCCTCCTCACTCGCGGAATAAAACGCTCGTGCCCTGGGCTTCGGCGAAAGGAAGACGACTGTAGTTCACATTGCAATATTAAGGGAGATGTAAGGGAGCCCCTGGCAATGTGAAGTTTTTTCTCCCATAATTTTTAACGAATGTGCAGGCCAAAACGTCGCCACGCCTCGGCTCCGACATGAATGTTGCCACCTCAAGTTCATCCTTTTTTAGTAGAGGGTAATATACCTGTAGGAGAGGTGGAGGTGAGAGGAGATATTCAACATCGATTCATACCTCCTGCAGTGACACGACGAGATACTGTGAAGTCGTTAACTACACTCTCTTCGTTCTTTGTCGCTCTCTTTATCTCTCTTTGTTTCTCTCTGTCTCTTTCTTTCTCTGTCGCTTATGCAGAATATATCCTAGGTGTGCTATTTTATTTGCTCGCGTCCGTATACGTGTGTGATTTTTTATGTGTGCGCATAGCCTTGCGTGGTTGCCGACCGTGGCTGTTGACTGTTGCGTCGGTTTCTTCATGTGCACACGGAGGGCAACACAGCGTTCATCTATCCGCATGTTGAGCCGCCCTCTCCTCCGACCCGAACGCCCGGACCCTCACTGATGTTTCGTAACCGCGGCGACCGAATAAAAAAACAAACTTTACAGCTTTGCCGCATGGAGAGCGCGATTTGTTTTAAAGATGTTCGCCATTTCCTGCCGCGCGATGCAAATATGAACATTAAGGACCCACTCGCCGACATTTGAGTTTCAAACTATTTCTGGCAGACACTTTGCCGTGAGTTTATGCCAGAACGTAAATTTCGCCTGAGATGAGACTGATACGCGGCTCGTACAGCCGACTCCGCCAGGACTCGGCAGCCCCGTGGTCCCTCCTGCGCGGCTCAGTTCAAGGCGATTTCGGAGATTAAAGAATATAAACGCTATATTAGCATGTGGGCGAGGGGAAGGGAGAGAGAGAAAATGAGAGGGGGCAGTGGCAGAGAGGAAGAGAGAGAGAGAGAGAGAGAGAGAGAGAGAGAGAGAGAGAGAGAGAGAGAGAGAGAGAGAGAGAGAGAGAGAGAGAGAGAGAGAGAGACAGAGACAGAGACAGAAGCAGAAACAGACACGAGGGATTAGCTAGATTCCTGGGCATGGGCGAGGCCAGAGCCCGCGCCCGACCCGAGAGCCACGAGAGCCAGTGCTCCCGCCGTCATCAGCCGCACATACTGCAGCTACTTTTCCTTGCAATTTTAGGAAGATAAGGATCGTTGACCTTTATAACATCTCCTTGGCATTACAAATAAGATTCTTAACCTCATCACATTTCTCCTGCAGCTACTTTTCCTTGGCTTCCTTACATTCCTTTTTGTAAAGATTGTTTACTAGTTCACATTACACAGTGTCTGTTTTGAAACCCGTTTTCGTAGCAGGTCTGAGCTCTGGGTGGA